>NC_090034.1:108974381-109083685 GCF_037176765.1 Anolis sagrei
GGCCCCGAGGTGGCGAGTGATACGGGGGTCCCCGCCAGGGACATGGGCCCCGTCCCCCGGCTGCACGGCACCTTCCGCTCCCCGGCCTGCGCCCGCTGCCGCAACCACGGCCTTTGGGCACCACTGAAGGGCCACAAGAACCGGTGCAGCTTCCAGGGCTGCCGCTGCCAGAAGTGCCTCCTCGTCCTGTAGGTTCACCTTTTGGGAGGGGGCCAGCAGGTGGCACTCTCCCCATACAAATGAAGGAAGGAAGGGAGTAGGCATGTGCAATCCGTGCTTCTAAATGGTTCTAAAGCACTTACAAAACTAAAACTCTGGTGGTGACAACTAGGGGGCGCTGGTGCTTTCCTTCTACAGTGTTGCTGGTGGTGAAAATTTCAGAACTCTAACAAAACTTTCAAAAATTTCATTATTGTTTCATGATTTTTATGACAGAACCAATTAGGAACGGCCATTTATAATGAAATTTTGAAAATTTTGTCAGACTACACAGAGAAGCCATTGAAATCCACAATTAGCATGTGGACAATGTATTGTCGAAGGCTTTCATGGCTGGAATCACTAGGTTCTTGTGGGTTTTTTCGGGCTATAGAGCCATGTTCTAGAGGCATTTCTCCTGACGTTTCGCCTGCATCTATGGCAAGCATCCTCAGAGGTGTGAGGTATCCATGTGGATACCTCACACCTCTGAGGATGCTTGCCATAGATGCAGGCGAAACGTCAGGAGAAATGCCTCTAGAACATGGCTCTATAGCCCGAAAAAACCCACAAGAACCTAGCATGTGGACAATTTCTACAGAAAGGAGGAAACAATGAAAATGAACAAAATCTGGCTACAGTATTAAAAAACTCTAAAATTGCAACAGCAGAACAACAGAGAGGAAACAAACAAGGACATCTAATTACCTCTCAACAAAAGTTTGCTCCAGGCACAGTCAGCCCATTGTATGCTAATGAAGGTGGTCAGTTGAAACATTCACACCTAGCTCCAGCAGACAAGAGTCCTTTGTCTCACCCTGGTCATTCCACAGATATATAAACCCTTTTCCCTAGTTCCTCACTACCTTTGAGGATGCTTGCCATAGATGCAGGCGAAACATCAGGAGAGAATGCCTCTAGACCATGGCCATACAGCCCGAAAAAACCTACAACAACCCAGTGATTCTGGCCATGAAAGCCTTCGACAATACAATTTTGTTAGAGTTCTGAAATTTTCACCACCAGAACTTTAGCAACACTGTAGAAGCAAAGCACCAGCGCCCCCTACTTTTCACCACCAGAGCTTTAGTTTTGTAAGTACTTTAGAACTATTTAGAACACTGTTTCTCAACCTGGGGATCGGGACCCCTGGAGGGGTCGCCAGGAGGTGCCAGAGGGGTCACCAAAGACCGTCAGAAAACACCGTATTTTCTGTTGGTCATGGGGGTTCTGTGTGGGAGGTTTGGCCCAATTCTATCTTTGGTGGGGTTCAAAATGCTTTTTGATTGTAGGTGAACTATAAATCCCAGCAACTACAACTCCCAAATGTCAAGGCCTATATTCCCCACACTCCACCAGTGTTCACATTTAGCATACTGAGTATTCGTGCCAAGTTTGGTCCAGATCCATCGTTGTTTACGTCCATAGTGCTCTCTGTTGGTCAACTACAACTCCCAAACTGAAGGTCAATGCCCACCAAACCCTTCCAGTGTTTTCTGTTGGTTGTGGGCATTCTGTGTGCCAAGTTTGATTCAATTCCATCATTGGTGGAGTTCAGAATACTCCTTGATTGTAGGTGAATCATAAAACCCAACAACTACAACTCCCAGATTATGTTTCATAACAGGACACTGCCCACCAAAACTCAGTATTTTCTGTTGATCATGGGAGAACTGTGTGCCAAGTTTGGTTCAATTCCGTCGTTGGTGGGGTTCAGAATGCTCTTTGATTGTAGGTGAACTATAAATCCCAGCAACTACAACTCCGACAAAATCCATTTTTTTGAGTGAAAGACATACATTGGGTTGTTAGGTGTCTTGTGTCCAAATTTGGTGTCAATTCGTCCAGTGTTTTTTGCGTTGTGTTAATCCCACAAACAAACATTACATTTTTATTTATATAGATTGCACTATAACATTATACTGTAATATTATTAGTAATATTACATTTAATACAATGTAATATAACATGAGGGAAGCCTCCCACATGGATGGTAAAAAGCATCAAAACCTCCAGGCGTCCCCTGGGCAATGTCCTTGCAGACGGCCAATTCTCAATGGGGGACGATGAGGCCTGGCTCGAGAGCAGTACGTGTGAAAAAGATCTTGGCGTCCTCGTGGACAACAAGTTAAACATGAGCCAGGAATGTGATGTGGCGGCAAAAAAGCCAATGGGATTTTGGCCTGCATCAATAGGAGCCTAGTGTCTAGATCTAGGGAAGTCATGCTCCCCATGCTCTATTCCGGTTTGGTTAGACCACACCTGGAATCACACTGTGTCCAATTCTGGGCGCCGCAACTGAAGAGAGATATTGAGAAGCTGGAATGTGTCCATAGGAGGGCGACTCAAATGATCCAGGGTCTGGAGAACAAGCCCTATGAGGAGCGGCTTAAGGAGCTGGGCATGTTCAGCCTGAAGAAGAGAAGGCTGAGAGGAGAGATGATGAGGGCCATGTATAAATATGTGAGAGGAAGCCACAGGGAGGAGGAGGGAGCAAGCTTGTTTTCTGCTTCCCTGGAGACTAGGACGCAAGGGAGCCATGGCTTCAAACTACAAGAGAGGAGATTCCACCTGAACATGAGGAAGAACTTCCTGACTGTGAGAGCCGTTCAGCAGTGGAACTCTCTGCCCCTTTTGGAGTGTGGTGGAGGCTCCTTCTTTGGAAGCTTTTGAACAGAGGCTGGATGGCCATCTGTCAGGGGTGCTTTGAATGCAATATTCCTGCTTCTTGGCAGAATGGGGTTGGACGGGATGATGGCCCAGGAGGTCTCTTCCAACTCTAGGATTCTATGATTCTCACACTAGAAGCAACTTGCAGTTTCTCAAGTTGTTCCTGACACGACAAAAAAAAAAAAGTTAACCTACAATCAAAGAGCATTCTGAACCCAGCCTGCAATGGATCTGCACCAAACTTGGCACACTAATTACATGGCCAACACTGAATACTGGTTGGGTTGGTGAACGAGCCAGTCACAACAGGAGGAAGGCTTTTGGTGAGAGGATTTGCCGTCTGTTTCCAAAAAAGGAAGAGGATGACAGTCGGAGACATCTTCAGCCTTTTATGACAAAGGGGTTCCTAACACTATCAGAAAGACGTGTTTTCTGAAGGTCTTTGGCAACCCCTCTGAAACCCCCTTGTGACACCCCCCCCCCAGGGGTCCCGATCCCCAGGTTGAGAAACTCTGGCATAGTACACAATACAATTTTCGTTTCTGGGTTATCAATGTCATTATTTCCTAATTGGTTCTATCATTTTAAAAAACATGGGAAAAGTTGATTAACTTCCAAAACTTTGCCTTTGTGGGAGGGGCACCCTGCTATTGCACATTTTGGGATCGTTTTTCAATGAATGTCTCGTCACCTAGCCTCGACCAATCCAACATCCTTTGTGGCAGCCACAAAAACAGCCACGTTTCTGGAGTAGGATGACTACTTTCAAAGTAAGTCCCGCCCAATGAAACAGGAAACAACACTTGCAAACCAGGGATAGGAAATGTGTCCCATGTTGTGACATAGTGTAATGATTACTCCTTCATTCCCAAGTATTATGGCAACTTCTCGCCACAATGAGTTCCTCCCAATATCATAAACCAAAACGTATGAGGATGTTTTGCTTGTGTTTTGCTTCTGTCGGGCCGTTGACCTTGTCCTTGTCCTCGTCCCGCAGGCAACGGCGGCGTGTCATGGCCGCCCAGGTGGCCCTGCGGAGGCACCAGGAGATGGAGCTGCGCAAAGGGCCGGTGGGGGCTCTGCTGCGGCTCCAGGAGGAAGGGAGCCCCCTGGACCCGGCCAAGCCCCCCAAAGGGATCCGGACCACTAAGGGAGGCAGAGGTGAGGAACCGGAGGAGTGGGGCCTCCAAATCAAGGAGCCGGGCAAGCCGGGATCTCAATTGGCTAAGTCCTCCCTAATGGGCTTATGGTTCAAGCCCCTCCATCCAATAAATACATACTCCAAACAGTTTAGATTCGAAAGAACTGTATTGTCGAAGGCTTTCATGGCTGGAATCACTAGGTTCTTGTGGGGTTTTTTGGGCTATAGGGCCATGTTCTAGAGGCATTTCTCCTGATGTTTCGCCTGCATCTATGGCAAGCATCCTCAGAGGTTGTGAGGTGAAAAGAACTGCTAAGTCTGGGTTGCTGTGAGTTTTCCAGGCTTTACAGCCATGTTCCAGCAACATTCTCTCCTGACATTTCTCCTGCATCTGTGGCTAATGGCATCTTCAGAGGTCTGTTGGAAGTGAGGCAAGTGGAGTGTATGCATAAACCTGTGGAATAATGTCCAGGGTTGCTCCGATCGCCAAGAAAACGAAAGAATCCCTTCTGAGCCGCTTTGGACATGTGCAACGAAGTGGCGAGGGCTGCGTGGCTAAAACCACGCTGAATATGGAAGTTGCAGGTGCCAAGCCACGTGGCAGACCTAAAACGTGCTGGCTTGACCATTTGAAACACGACATGGCTGAAGCAAGACTCACAACGAAAGACGCGACTGATAGGAACAAGTAGAGAACAAGAAGCAAACAAGTGGACCATGTGAATTCCTGGGACAAAAACTGGGAAAAAGAAGAAGAATGTCCAGGGTTTGCAAACTTTGCAAAGTCAATCAGGGAGGGCATCTGCACAGAGGTAGCCAGGCATCTGCATAGAGGTAGCCTGGCCTCTGTGTTGTGTCAAAGGCTTTCATCGCCAGAATCACTGGGTTGCTGTGAGTTTTCCGGGCTGTATGGCTATGTTCCAGAAACATTCTCTCCTGACATTTCGTCCACATCTATGGTACACATCCTTGGCAGTCATCACAACCTCTAAGGATGCCTGCCTTTGATGTGACTAAAACATTAGGAGAGAATGCTTCTGGAACATGGCCATACAGCTCGGAAAACTCACAGCAACCCAGCCTGGCCTCTGTTGCCTGGAGGCATCCTCTGTTTGGGAGGTGTTAGCTGGCCCTTGATTGTTCACTGCTTGGAGTTCTCCTGTTTGTGAAAGGTGTTCATTATTTACTGTCTTGATTCTGGCATTTTTTAATACTGGTGACCCGATTTTGTTCAATTTCATAGTTTCCTCCTTTCTGTTGAACTTGTTCACACGCTCCAGACAACAAAGGGCAGGCTACCTCTATGCAGATACCCTCACGGATTGACTTTGCAATCAAATATTAATTCAATCTTGCTAACTGCAAAATTCACACTTTCTTTAAGCAGATAAGGGTTCTTTATCCCATCCTGGACATTATTCCAAACACACACACACACACACACACACACACTCTATTTGCCTCACTGCCAACACAACCTCTGAAGATGCCGGTCACAAATGCAGGTGAAACATCAGGAGAGAATGCTGCTGGAACATGGCCATACAGCCCAAAAGACTCGCAGCAACCCAGTGATTCCAGCCATGAAAGCCTTTGACAATATCTCGCCTCTCTTTGGGTTCTGGAGTTGGTCTTAGTCCACCCTCAGGCTGCATTCCCAGCTCAGGGTGGGACTCATGCAGACCTCCTGCCTTTTGTTGCCCAGGGAAGAAGGAGAACGAAGAGCCGGTGCAGGAGGCAGAGGACGGGCCCCGAGGGGCCCCGGGACTCCTTCGGAGACAAAGGCAGAGAGAAGCAAGTAAGGTGAGATGAAAGGGGAGGACGGGAGAGGGGCCGTGGATCACTTCTCAAACACTTTTAAGCACTGGTGCTTTTGATTGCCATTTCAAACACCTATTACATTGGGTTGTTGTAGGTTTTTTCGGGCTATATGGCCGTGGTCTGGAAGCATTCTCTCCTGACGTTTCGCCTGCATCTATGGCAAGCATCCTCAGAGATAGTGAGGTCTGTTGGAACTAGGAAAATGGGTTTATATATCTGTGGAAAGACCAGGGTGGGACAAAGGACTCTTGTCTGTTGGAGCTAGGCATGAATGTTTCAACTGACCACCTTGATTAGCATTTGATGGCCTGGCAGTGCCTGGGGCAATCTTTTGTTGAGAGGTGATTAGATGTCTCTGATTGTTTTCCCTCTGTTGTTGTGCTGTTTTAATTTTAGAGGTTTTTTTTTTAATACTGGTAGCCAGATTTTGTTCATTTTCATGGTTTTCTCTTTTCTGTTGAAATTGTCCACATGCTTGTGGATTACATTGGCTAACAGTCAAAAGATGGCTGCATTTCTACTCAGGATTCACACACGTAGAATCATTGAATCAAAGAGTTGGTAGAGACCTCATGGGCCATCCATGTACATGCATCCGTCCTCATGCATACACCCAAATACCACCATATCCTTTTTTCCCTCCATGGAGAAGAACACCTGTTTGGCCAGACCCTGCTTCCCTGCAGCCGGCCAACGCACAGTTCCAAAACTTCCATAACTCTGTCCCGCCCTGGTCATTCCACAGACATGTAAACCCAATTTTTCTAGTTCCAACAGACCTCACTACCTCTGAGGATGCTTGCCATATATGTAGGCAAAACGTCAGGAGAAAATGCCTCTACTAGACCATGGCCATATAGCCCGAAAAACCTACAACAACCCACTTCCATAACTTCTAAAATGCCAAAAGTCTTTCCCTGAGAACAATGCAAGGGCCAGATCTTTGTATCCCTACATCATACCCCAACTCCCTGCAAACGTATCATGGCTGCAAAACTCACTCCTTCCTCTTCCCTGGAGAAAGAAATTGTGCAGAATCCTGCTTTCCCAGATCTGACGCTCTCCAAATGCACCATCTCCACAGCGCATGGTGGGTGAGCCAGACTCCTTTGGTCTGTCACAAGTTGAGAGTTATTAGAACGAGTCTTTTGTAGGAATATTCTGCTGATGTTGCCCCAAAAATGTAACTTAATGATAGATGCCTTCCACCTGGGAATATGTTGACTCCAACTCAGTTTCCTGGCCAGATGTTGACTCTTCATGACTGGTGTTAGCCTTATGTTGACTTCCTTCTCCACACTGTAAACATTTCCCTTATCACTGTCAGTGTTCTTATCACAGTTTGCTTTTTCAGTTCTCATTAGCAAGTTTTAATTACAGTCCAGCATGCAGGTAGATAGTCATTGCAGGCCTTAATATTTTAGAATGGTGTTTCCAAAATGATTAGCTCTCATGCATCTTCCATACTATTCCGTTCATACCCACACATATTAAATCCACATTTGTGAAATCTGCACATTATATGCCTTGTGACAAAGGGAAGGAGGAGAGAGACGCTTTGCTCTCTGTACGGAGTTCAATTGGAGATGAGGAATTGCGCTGAGCGGGAAGCAGTCCGCCCCTGGCACACCTCCCTTTCATTGCTGGCCTCCTTTTCTCTCAGATGCCTACAACTCTGCAGGGAACTTCCACAAGGTGCGTCAGATAAAAGGTACCTGACCAATCTTCAGAGACACAGTCACACACAGAGAGATTGTAAAAATATAGGATATTTCCTACTGCCAGGTTCCCACAAGAGGGTCTTTGAACCAGAGCATTCAGTTCCTTTTTTGTGACAGAGTAACAGGTGTGCGGCACCTCACCTGTGGCGATGTTTCCTGCCATCCAACCTGCTTTGCCCATCCTTCCCTAGGAAAGCACCTGTCCGCCTCCCTCTCGGTGCTCCCGAGCGACGGACCTGCCCTGGGCCTGCGGGGGACACCGGGCGCCCCACCTGTCCTGGGCCACACCCCCGTTTCCCGTGGCCCCGGGGCCCTTCTGCCCGCTCCTGCCTCCGGAACACTGCTTCCACTGCCCCGGATTGGGAGGTAGGTCTGGCTCTGGAGGAACCCAGCAGGATCCTGACCTGTCGAGATAAAGCAGGCACGGGGGTGAACTTGGCCCTCCCTTCAGGTGTTTTGGATTTCATCTCCCACAATTCCTAACAGCCGGTAGTTGAAGTACAAAACACCTGGAGGGAGGGCCCAAGTTGGCCTGTGCCTGAGCTAAAGAGACCGCAAGTCTTGCTGAACTGGCTTCCTTTTCCTTCAGGGTGTGAGAGCAGAGGAGCTTTGTACCTGCCGGAAGGCTATGGGGCGGCCCCAGGACAGGTGCCTCACGTGAGCCCTGGCACCTGCTGGCTCTCACCTGCTGACCTGCCCAGGTATATTGGACCCCTCCCACATAGGAAGCCTTGAAGGCCCAGCTAAGGGGAGGCCTGGAGCTTTGGGAGTGGGAGCTCATCCCAGGGGGTGCATGGGGGGGGGGTGTTGAGGCCCTCATTATCAACAGGGAAAGGCTCAATGAGCAGAAGGGCATCACACCTGTGTGAAGGGCCATGGGATGGGAGGGACCTGTTCATAAGTCCTGGAATCATAGAGTGTCAGGAGTCAATTTCTGACGGCATGAAGACAAATTCCTTCTGTGACATCCTGACTGAATCATCCTGGTTGAATTAATTCTCTCTTTGTGACATTTTGAAGCCAGCCGAGGGCGCTGGAAGCCTTGTATTGGAACTTGTGAAGCAACAAGTTCTAATGAGACTGAGAAGAGGGGGAGGTGGGCAGGAAAGGTGTATAAAAGGAAGTGGTGGTGGGGAAAAGTCAGTATCTCTGCCTTTGCTGCAGAGATACAAGCAATATATCCATTTCAAAGCCAAAACGGCTTGTGAGTGGTTATTTAATATTGCTATATAGATCCTACAGTCTTACATAGAATGTGAAGAGATCACATGGGCCATCCAGCTTAACTCCAAGAGCACCATCCTTGCACTCCAGCACTGGGCCAGGGCTGCTTTGAGGGAAGGGAGGGGGCTCCCCAAAGGGAGGGGGAGAGGCAGTCGGTCAAAGCCCACCCCCCCCCCCACACAGTTCAGACAGCCGTCACAGGGAAGGAGGTGGGAGGGGGTCCCTGCTGTCCCCAGGCCAGCCGGTCAACGGCTCCCGGGGGCTGGTGCTCCACCCAAGTAAAGGCATGCGTTTGCACCGCTTTGAGTTCCACTTGCGTTCTGTCCCCCGCAGGATCCCAGCCACCAACCCCAAGGAAGGGCCAAGTATTAAGGAACAGCCATCCTGCTCTGAGTAAGTTATATCTGCCCTATATATAGAAGGCTAATGTATAAGTACCTTAAAAGTGGAGGAAAAGTATGTGTGGAATGCAGGATATGTGGCTGTACAAATGTGTGAGGTTCTTCAGGTGATCCGTTTGGAAAGCATCTTCTGCAGAGACCCCAAAATCTTCATTTGGAAGGACTCGTTGGAAAGGCCAAGGGTCAGGAGGGGTCACCCTGGGAGAACGGCTGGATTAGAGAGGGAGTGGGTTGGGGGGCAGGGGGCCGGAGGGGGACAACAACAACGACAACAGCACGTATTGGACTGCATGCCTAACCCTGGACCCTGCCAACTGGACCAACAGCAACGCCTCCTATGGAAAAGCCCCCTGCCCAGTGGCATCTCCTGCCTATACTAAGAAACCTTGGCTACCGACTGCAGTCTGTGGGTGGGGGGGACATGTCAGGCTGGGGGCCGGGAGAGCGGCACTCCTGTGTCCCCTCCCCAGTCGGTCTGGTTGAATGGACAGGAGGCCTGTGGGAGGAGGCACCTCCGAGGAGCCACTCTGCAATAACTGGGCCTGATGTGCACTCTCTTCTCTTTCCCCCCCCCCAACAACCCCCCTTCATCTCTCCAACAGCCACACGGCCCTGAACCCCCCAAACAGCCCCCCGGAGCTGAGCAGGCGCCCCAAAGCCCCACTGCTGGAAAGTCAGGTATTTGAGCTTTTGCACGCTGCTTTGAGTGTTCTGCACAGAGACGTCCTGAGTCAATCAAATCAAATCAAATCATTTATTTCGGTCATTGACGAGCACAGGAAATAGTCACATTTTCATACGTCCTGAATCAGAACCCACCTTGGTCCCCATGTATACGCATACGTGTGCATGGGAGTGTGCATGGAAAGGGAGGGTATCCAGCCCCAATACTCCTGGCTGGGCTGCTCCCTTGAATGCTGCCCCTGCCAGAAGCTTCCTTGGGTGGCTCCAAAGACATGGCGCATTGGGATGTTGTGCCAACGGAGCAGAGCGAAGTTGTGATGCTCCAGGACCATCACCGCTCTCCCCCCCCCCCCTTCACCAGCAGGGAAAGGACCCCCCACCCACAAGTAGCCCATAAGGCCCTGGGCTGAGCAGAGCGGGCAGGGTTGGGTGGCCCCAGTGTGGCCAGTAAAGCAGAGAGGGTGGCTGGGCACGGGCCCTTGCGCCAACAAAGAGTGCCTGTTCGGCCTCCTTGGAAAGCAGCCAGCGTTGCCCCTCCTTCCCACGGCAAGGGAGCAGAGGTCAGCCTTGCTGCAGCCAAGTGGGGGGGGGGGGGGGCAAGGGTCAAGGGCCGGCTGAGGGTCAAGGAGCCTACCTCCGAAGGGACAAAGGCACCTTGCAAGGACCTTCCCGCTGCGGTGCCCCATGGAGGAGGGGGGAAACCGGCTGTCTGTGGGTGTCTTCTGCTCCCTGCCTGCTAACCAGAGCCCCCCCCTTCTCTTTCAGCCCTCCTCCTCCTCCTCTGCCACCCCTCGCCTCTCCGTCTGGCCGGGCAGGGGTCTCCTCTTTGCGCCCCTTTCGGAACAGCAGCTCCAGGAAGAGGCGGCCGAAGCCCTGATGGTCCTGCGGAAGGGCCCGGCCCCCAGCCCCCCCTGCCCCACCCTGGCTCCTTTGGGCACCGCCCCCTTTCCCCGGCCCCACCCATTGCAGAAGCCCCCCTCCTGCTTCGTCTCTCCTGAGGGCGTTCCAGTCGCGAGGGGCCCCCAGGGCCACAGCACTCTGAAAAGGCCTCTGGGGCCCATCGGAGTCCTCCGAGGGCACTGCCCGGGGCCGCTCTGCCTGCCTTTCGGTGCGTTTCCCCAGCAGGACAAGAACCTCTGCCTGTTCTCCATCTCCCCAACTGGACCCCCCTCACTTTCGACCCCCTTCCTGGTCTCCAGCGTCCAGGCGGTCGGCCTGAGCCCAGGGGGGCCCTCCAGCACCGGCCAGCCCCCCTTTGGCCCCAGTGCAGCCACCCCCCAGAGCTGCCCGCTGCCCATGCCCAAGGTGGTCCGCATGCTGCCACAGGCGGTGGAGGCGGGCTGGCTCCCGGAGGGCAAAGTGGGGGTGCTGCCCCTCTGCCTGCCCCCGCTGGAGGTGGCGGTGGCCCTTCCCCTGCCATCCTCCGCCCTGCCCTTCGGCCCCCTGGGGCTCCCACCATTCCCCCTGCTGCCTCCCCGGCTGCCCCCCCTCCCCGGCCCCCACCTGCAGGGCCTCTTTGCCCACCCAGCCCCCTCCCCAGGACTGGGACAGAAGGGGGGCCCGCCACTGCCACCGCTGAGCCACGGAGGAGGAAGGGAAGGGGAGGCACACCGGAGCCCCCCCGAGGAGACTCCACGGAGCACCGACCCGACAGGTAGGCCGGGGAGAGGAAGCGTGGGGGGGGGGCATTCTGTGTGGGGCATCTCCCCAGAAAAGAAGCAGGAAGGGGGCGGAGTGCCATGCCCTGGGGAGGAAGAAGAGCGGGCCTTCAGCGGTCAGTGCCCACCCACAAGGGGGGAGGGCGACCACGGTCCTGGGCTTCCCGATGGAATGTCTTTGCAAAGCACCTGGGGGCCTTGTGGGGCCCGGCAGGGGGTCTGCTTGGGGGCAGGACAGGTGGCAGGCGGCCTCTAAGCCCCTTCCTCCAGATTAAGGTGCCGGGCCTGACCTGCGGGGCTCAGTGCCAGGAAGGGAAGTCTGGAGACCTCGTAATCCCGCCAGGATGTCTCCCCCAAGATGTTGATCCCGGGCTCAGCCTGCGGTGGGGCGTGGTGGCCGCAAGCCCCCCGGGTTCACTCCAGAGCAGGCAGAAGGAGAGGCGGCCCCAAACCTGCTCCTTCTGGCTGACCTGGCGGGGCCCGGCTGGCCACACGGGGTTTACCTGGAGACCCATCTGGGCGGCTGTCAAAGGGGCAGCAAGGGGGGAGATGGGCAGCATCTCTTGGAAAGCTTCCTTGTGGGGAGAAAAAATGGGGGGTACAGTTAAACATCATAAAAATAACCATAATAATAATAGTAATAGTACTGCCCTCTTCTGCCCCCCTCCAGGTCCCAACGAAACAGCCCCCCGCTTTCTGGCCGCCCCACAAGCCCCTCAGGGCCCGGCAGCACAGGAGGAGGCTTTGCACCCGCAGCACCAGCAGCACCTGCAGTCGCCCCACGGCCTCCCCGAAGGTGGCAGTGGCTCCCCCTCCTTGGAGGGACCCCCACCCCCTCCCCAACTGGGCTTTTGAGAGTGGGGCAGGAGATTGAGGTGGGGGCCAAGGGGAGGGCCAGAGGTGGGTGCCTTGGCCAGGAGCAGTAGCAGGTCAAGGCCAAGTCCAAGGCAGGCAATGGCCGCTGCCAGGTGGGCGCTTCACCTGCTCACGTCCAGGTGGGAGGCCGAGGGAGAGCAAGGGGACAGGACGGGCCTGATGTTTTGCAGAACACCAAGTTGGGTGTTTGTTTTCGCAACAGCTTAAGCGATTGGTTTTCTTTAAGTGTTACCCCAAGACACGTTTGCGACACCTTCAGCCCTCCAGAGGTTTTGGCCCCTGACCCCCAGGACCCCCCCTTGCCAGGGATTCTGGGATTCGGAGGCCAAAACAGCTGGAAGGCCGGAGGTTGGCTGCTCTGAGATATTGTTGCCTCTTTGAAATAGCACACAGCCCTACCTGAGTGATGAACTAGAGGGGGGTCCCGGCCCGTGAGGAATGTGGCCCCCTTTCCCAAGGCACTTTCTGGCGTCGCTTTCATGTCTCGGGGAAGCTGTGTACGTTGCGTTCTGTTTTATGCCAATAAAAAAGGTTCAGAGGAAGAGTCCTGCTTGGTGTGGTTTGGCCCCAGGGCTGGGCGCTTGACTGGGTGTTTTTTCCACGGGACCCATACATTTATTTATTTATTTATTTATTTATTTATTTCCGGCACTTATACCCCGCCCTTCTCACCCCCAAGGGGGGACTCAGGGCAGCTTACACAACAAGGCACCATTCCGCGCCCATACAATTACAGTTATACAAAATGACCATCATAATTAAAACAATTAAAACGGTTATCATAGATAAAACCACAATGCAATTAACAATCAAAGCACAACATATAAAACAATTCGCGTGTTCAGCATTCGTCTTTCCGGGTTCCAGATCCCATTCCATTATACCTTTCCTAGATAGTGTCAATTCTTTACCTGCTCATTTGACCAAACGCTTGGTCCCGCATCCATGTTTTGAGTTTTCTCCTGAAGGAGAGGAGTGAGGTCGCTGTTCTGATTTCTCCGGGAAGCGAGTTCCATAGGCAGGGAGCCGCCACCGAGAAGGCCCTGCTCCTCGTCCCCGCCAGCCTCACTTGTGACACTGGCGGGGTCGAGAGCAGGGGCCCCCCGGCCGATCTTAAACTCCGAGGTGGGACGTAAAGGGAGATCCATTCGGACAAATACACTGGGCCAGAGTATTATACATAAGACAAGGCCAGTGCGGGCTCCTTGCTGCCCTCAGCTCCAGCGGGAATGCCCGGGGGCCCAGAAGGCAAAGCGGATCCGGCCTGAGTCCCTGTCCACAAGAGGTCCTGGCGAATGGGGTGGTGGTGCATCCCCAGTTAGGGGGTGGGGGGGGGACTGTGACCCCTGACTCATCCCAAAAATCTGGGAGCTCATCAGGCACAGGGTGCCCTTCCCTTCCCCTCTCCTGCCCACTTTTGCACACTTTAAAATTGGTTTGAAGGTGGGATTGAAGTCCAAATGGGCAGAAGTGGGCCCAGGCCTGGTGCAGCTGTGCCCTTCCTGGAAAGGAGACTGGGCAGACTGGGAGGTCAGGGAATCAGGAAGGGGACGGGTCAAGGGCAGCAAAGGAAGAAGCCAGGGCCAGGGCTCCAAGGCATCTTGGGAAGAAGCATCCAGCCAAGGGAAGAAGCAGCGTAATAAATAATAATAATAATAATAATAATAATAATAATAATAATAATACTCTATATAAATAAAAATGTAATGTTCGTTTGTGGGATTAACAGAACTCAAAAACCACTGGACGAATTGACACCAAATTGGGACACAAGACACCTAACAACCCAATGTCTGTCCTTCACTCATAAAAACACTGAAAAACACAGCAGAAGGGACTTAAAAAGCCCCCTAAAGCTAAATGACGAAAAGCTAAATGACAATACAGAAAAAAGGGAAGAAAGAGGGAGGGAAGGGAAGAGAAAAAAGAAAAAGAAAGAAAGAGGGAAAGAAAGAAGGAAAGGGAGAAGGAAGCATGGAAGCAAAGAGAGAAGGAAGGAAGGAAAAATGTAGAGAAGGAAGAAAGGAGAGAAAGAGGGATGAAAAGAAAAAAGTGAGAAGGAAAATTAGAGAAGGAAGGAGAGAAAAGGAAAGGAAGGAAAGAGGGAGCGAAGGAAGGGGGTAGATGTAGAGAAAGAGGGAGGAGAGGAAAGAGAGAAGGAAGAAAAGAGAGACAGCAGAAGAGAAAGAAAAAGGGGGGAGGAAAGAAAGAGATGTAGAAGGAAGGAAGAAGAGAAGGAAAGACAGGAAGGAAGGAAGGAAGGAAGGAAGGAAGGAAGGAAGGAAAGAAGGAGAGAAGGAGAGAAAGAGGGAAGGTTGGCCACAGCAACATGTGGCGGGTACAGCTAGTAGTAGTAGTAGTAGTAGTAGTAGTAATAATAATAATAATAATAATAATAATAATAATAATAATAATAGAAGAGAAACCTGCCCTGGCAGATGATGGGAAAGGCAGTCAAGGACCAACATGGAGGGAAGTCAAGAGCAGTAAACTGCTTCAAGTGCAAAAGACAAAGAGGGAATACCGTAAGAACACAATCCAGAGCAGAAGAGGAAACTGGCCAAAGAAGGCTCTCCCTGGACAGTTCCTGGGAAAAATTGAGAGCCAAATTGACAAAGGAAAAAACCTAGCTGTGGCTCACAAATGGAACTCTGAAAAAGGAGACAAAGGAGGGACTGATTCTGGCAGAGCAAGAACAAGACATTAGAACCAAGGCCATCCAAGCCAGAATTGAAAACTCAACGACAGATCCCAAGTGTAGACTCTGCAAGGAAGCAGGCGAAACAATAGTTCCCATCCTGAGCTGCTGCAAGAAGATGGTGCAGACAGACTCCAAGCAGAGGCACAACACCCTTGCTCAGATGACCCATTGGAACTTGTGCCACAAAGACCATCTGCCTGTCACAAAGAACTGGTGAGAAAGAGTTACAGAAAATGAACACGTTAAACTCCTCTGGGACTTCCAAATTCAGGCAGTTCTGGAGGACAATATTTCTGACCTCACGATCATGTTAAAAAACAAAGTATGCATCGTCCATGTCTCAATCCCAGGCAATAGCAGGATTGAAGAAACAAATGGAAAAGCTGACACGATATGAGGATTTGAAGATTGAACTGCAAAGAGTCTGGCACAAGCCAGTCAAGGGGGTCCCAGTGGTGATCGGCACAGTGTACGGTGTATGGGTACGGTGCCTAAAGACCTTGGCCTGCACTTAAACACAATCGGCACACACAAAATCACTATCTGTCAGTTGCAAAAGGCCACCTTACTGGGATCTGCACGCATTATTCGCCGATACATCACAAAGTCCTAGACACTTGGGAAGGGTCTGACATGTGATCCAATACAACAACCAGCAGAGTGATCTTGTTTGATGTGGACTCATCTTGTTGTGTTTCAAATAATAATAATAATAATAATAATAATAATAATAATAATAATGGAAGATGAAAATGCAAAAATCCTGTGGGACTTTTGAATCCAGACTGACAAAGTTTTGGAACACAATACACCAGACATCACAATTGTGGAAAAGGAAAAAGTCTGGATGATGGATGTCGCCATTCCAGGTGAGAGTCCCATTGAGGAAAAACAACAGGAGGAACTCAGCCGTTATCAAGACCTCAAAATTGAACTGTAAAGGCTCTGATGGCATAAAACAGCACAGGTGGTCCCAGTGGTAATAATGTTCACACTGGGTGCCATGTCAAAAGATCTCAGCCAGCATTTGGAAACCATAAACATGGACAAAATCTCGATCTGTCAACTGCAAAAGACCACCTGACTTGGATCTGCGCGCATCATTTGAAAATACATCACACAGCCATAGACGCTTGGGAAGGGTTCCAGCAGAGAGATCTCGTTAGCTGTGACATATGGTGCTTTTGTGTCAACAACAACAACAACAACAATAATAACAATATACATCACACAGTCCTAGATGCTTGGATAGTGTTTGACTTGTGATTTTGTGATACGAAATTCAGGATATCTCTCTCGTTTGCTGTGACATACTGTATTTTTTGTGTCAGTAAAATAATAATAATAACAGTAATAACAATAATAACAATAATAATAATAAAAAAATACATCCCACAGTCCTAGACGCTTGGGAAGGGTTCGACTTGTGATGTTGTGATACGAATAATAATAATAATAATAATAATAATAATAATAATAATAATAATAATAATAATAATAATAATAATAAAAATGTGATGACTGGCCCGCCTCCCCTGCAAGTCCGCCAGGGGGCGCGCTGGATCGGGGCCCCCGTGTGTCCGGAGGTGGGAACTGCAGCCGGGCTGGAGGGGAGGGGGCGTGGCCGGAGGAGCGGGATTGACAGGCGAGGGGGCGGAGCGAGGACGAGCAGGCAGCACAAAGGAGCGGCGCGGGCGCCACCATTTCCAGCAGGAGGGGGGGGCAGAGAGAGAGCGAGAGAGAGAGGGCCCGCCTGGCTGAGGTCCCCTTCGCTGGCGCTTCCCGGAGAGAGCCCTCAGGAGGAAGAGCGGTGGGCGGGGCCTCGTGTGCCAAAGGGGGCGTGGCCCGGCTTCCCTGCCCGGGGAGTGGGCGGGGCCTCCTTGACCACATTCCCCCCAATGCTGCTTGCGGAGTGGAGGCGCCCGGCCTTGGCAGTCAGCGCGGGTGGGCGGAACCATTCTCCCTCGCGGGGGGGAGAGGAGGAAAGAGAGAGGGGGAGGAGCCCTGAGGAGGAAGAGGAGTGGGCGGGGCTTCCTTGACCACATTCCCCCCTCGTTGCCTGAGAAGTGGAGGCGCCCGGCCTTGGCAGTCAGCGCGGGTGGGCGGAACCATTCTCCCTTGCAGGGGGGGAGAGGAAGAAAGAGAGCGGGAGACAGGGGGAGGAGCCCTGAGGAGGAAGAGGGGTGGGCGGGGCCTCCTTGACCACATTCCCCCCCTTACTGCTTGCGGAGTGGAGGCGCCCAGCCTTGGCAGTCAGCGCGGGTGGGCGGAACCATTTCCCCCTCGCGGGGGAGAGGAGGCGGAGACTCCTCTGAAAAGAAGGAGGGCGGAACCATTCTCCCTGGCGGGGGGGGGGGAGAGAAGGCGGAGACACCTCTGAAAGGAAGAAAGGAAGGAGGGAGAGGCTTGCCTGGACCGCCTTGTCTACTTAAAAGTGGGCGGAGCCTTCTTGACCACATCCCCCCCCCCCGTTGCCTGAGAAGTGGAGGCGCCCAGCCTTGGCAGTCAGCGCGGGTGGGCGGAACCATTGTCCTTCGCGGGGGGAGGGGGGAGAGTAGGCGGAGACTGCTTGGCTGGGCCTGGTTGTGGTCCTCCTCGTTCTTCTCCCGGGAAGATGAGCGACGGAGACAAGAACCCGGCCAGCGTGGCCACGCCGGCGGAGGACCTGCAAGGGGACGGGCGGTGGATGTCCTTGGTACAGAGGGGGGGGAGGGGGAATGGGGAGGGGGCATGGGGGTGTGTGCGGTCCTCCATTGACCCTCCCTCTCTCCCCCCCGTTAGCACCACCGCTTCATCGCGGACAGCAAGGACAAGGAGCCCGAGGTGGTCTTCGTGGGGGACTCGCTGGTCCAGCTGCTCCACCAGTGCGAGGCAGGTAGAGGGGGGGGAGGGGGAGGGAGGAGAGGGGGCGGGGCCACCTTAGGAGAGGGGCGGGGCCACCCTAAGAGAGGGGCGGGGCCACCCTAAGAGAGGGGCGGGGCCACCCTAAGAGAGGGGCGGGGCTTAGTGACGCCCCGCCCCCTGCTGGCCCCCTCCTGACCCCTCTCCCCCTTCTCCCTCCAGGTGTGGCGCGAGCTCTTCTCCCCACTCCACGCGCTCAACTTCGGGATCGGGGGCGACGCCACGCAGCACGTCCTCTGGCGCCTCCAGGCCGGGGAGCTCCAGCACATCCGCCCCAAGGTAGTCAAGCAGGGAGGGAGGGAGGGGGACAGGGACGCAAGGCATGCCGGGAGTTGGAGTCCAAAACATCTCCAGACAGAAGGAGGGAGGGGCCAAGCTTGCCCAGGCCTCAGCTATTATTTATTTACTATTATTATTTGTTGTTGTTGTTCATTCGTTCAGTCGTCTCCGACTCTTCGTGACCTCATGGACCAGCCCACGCCAGAGCTCCCTGTCGGCCGTTACCACCCCCAGCTCCCTCAAGGTCAGTCCAGTCACTTCAAGGATGCCATCCATTCATCTTGCCCTTGGTCGGCCCCTCTTCCTTTTGCCTTCCACTTTCCCCAGCATAATTGTCTTCTCTAGGCTTTGCTGTCTCCTCATGATGTGGCCAAAGGACTTCCACTTTGTCTCTAGTCTCCTTCCCTCCAACGAGCAGCCGGGCTTTATTTCCTGGAGGGTGGACTGGTTGGATCTTCTCGCAGTCCAAGGCACTCTCAGCACTTTCCTCCAACACCACAGCTCAAAAGCATCTCTCTTCCTTCGCTCAGCCTTCCCTAAGGTCCAGCTCTCACATCCGTAGGTGACTACAGGGAATGCCATGGCTTTGACTAGGCAATGGATCTTGGTTGCCAGTCTGATGTCTCTGCTCTTGACTATTTTATCGAGACTGGACATTGCTCTCCTCCCAAGAAGTAAGCGTCTTCTGATTTCCTGGCCACAGTCTGCATCTGCAGTAATCTTTGCACCTAGAAATACAAAGTCTGTCACAGCCTCCACGGTTTCTCCCTCTATTTTCCAGTTGTCAATCATTCTTGTTGCCATAATCTTGGTTTTTTTGACGTTTAGCTGCAACCCGGCTTTTGCGCTTTCTTCTTTCACCTTGATTAGAAGGCTCCTCAACTCCTCCTCGCTTTCGGCCATCAGGGTGGTGTCATCTGCATATCTGAGGTTGTTAATGTTTCTTCCAGCTATTTCCACCCCAGCTTTGCATTCATCCAGCCCCACACATCGCATGATGTGTTCTGCATACAAGTTAAAAAGGTTGGGTGAGAGTATGCAGCCTTGCCGTACGCCTTTCCCAATCTTGAACCAGTCTGTTGTTCCGTGGTCAGTTCTGACTGTTGCTACTTGGTCCTTGTACAGATTCCTTAGGAGAGAGACAAGGTGGCTTGGTATCCCCATCCCACTAAGAACTTGCCACAATTTATTATGATCCACACAGTCAAAGGCTTTAGAATAGTCAATGAAGCAGAAGTAGATGTTTTTCTGAAACTCCCTGCCTTTCTCCATTATCCAGCGGATATTGGCAATCTGGTCTCTCGTTCCTCTGCCTTTTCTAAACCCAGCTTGAACATCTGGCAACTCTCGCTCCATGTATTGCTGGAGTCTTCCTTGCAGGATCTTGAGCATTACCTTACTGGCATGAGAAATAAGGGCCACTGTACGGAAGTTGGAGCAGTCCTTCGCATTTCCCTTTTTTGGTATGGGGATAGAAGTTGATTTTTTCCAGTCTGATGGCCATTCTTGTGTTTTCCATATTTGCTGGCATATGGCATGCATCACCTTGACAGCATCATCTTTTAAGATTTTAAACAGTTCAGCTGGGATCCCGTCGTCTCCTGCTGCCTTGTTGTTAGCAATGCTTCTTAAGGCCCATTCAACCTCACTTCTCAGGATGTCTGGTTCTAATTCATTCACCACACCATCATAACTATCCTCAATATTATTATCCTTCCTATACAGATCTTCTGTATAGTCTCGCCACCTTCTCTTGATCTCTTCAGCTTCTGTTAGGTCCCTGCCATCTTTGTTTCTTATCATACCAATCTTTGCCTGAAATTTACCTCCAATGTTTCTAATTTTCTGGAAGAGGTCTCTTGTCCTTCCTATTCTGTTGTCTTCTTCCACTTCCATGCATTGCTTATTTAAAAATAGTTCCTTATCTCTTCTGGCTAACCTCTGGAATTGCGCATTTAACTGAGCATATCTCCCCTTACTATCACTGTTTCCTTTTGCTTTCCTCCTTTCTTGGGCTACTTCCAGTGTCTCAGCAGACAACCATTTTGCCTTCTTGGTTTTCTTTTTCTTTGGAACGTACTTTGTTGCCGCCTCCTGAACAATGTCGCGGACTTCTGTCCATAGTTCTTCTGGGACTCTGTTTACTAAATCTAGTCCTTCAAATCTGTTCTTCACTTCCACTGTATATTCGCTAGGAATGTTAGTGAGATCATATCTAACTGGTCTGTGTATTTTCCCTGATCTCTTTAGTTTTATTTTAAATTGAGCAATAAGAAGTTCGTGATCTGAGCTACAGTCAGCCCCAGGTCTTGTTTTCACCGACTGGATGGATGTCCGCCACCTTTGGCTGCAAAGGATGTAGTCAATCTGATTTCGGTGTTGACCGTCTGGAGAGGTCCATGTATAAAGCCGTCTTTTAGGTTGTTGGAAGAGAGTATTCGTTATACACAGCGAGTTTTCCTGGCAAAATTCTATCAGCCTGCGTCCCGCTTCATTTTGTTCTCCCAGACCATGCTTGCCTGTGATCCCAGTTGTCATTTGACTTCCCACCTTGGCATTCCAGTCTCCTGTAATGAAAATAATGTCTCTTTTTGGTGTATTATCCAGTAGTTCCTGCAGATCCTCATAGAACTGATCTACTTCTGCTTCTTCAGCAGCTGTGGTTGGGGCGTATATTTGGATCACTGTGATGTTGAAAGGCTTTCCTTGCACTCGAATTGAGATCATTCTGTCATTTCTTGGGTTGTATCCAAGCACCGCTTTAGCGAATTTCTTATTAATTATGAAGGCTACTCCATTTCTTCGATGTTCCTCTTGTCCACAGTAGTAGATCTGGTGGTCATCTGATGTGAAGTGGCCCATTCCAGTCCATTTCAGTTCGCTGACCCCCAGAATGTCTATCTTTAGTCTTGACATCTCACCAATAACAACATCCAATTTGCCCTGGCTCATAGATCTTACATTCCAGGTTCCTATGGTGTGTTGATCTTTAGAGCATCGGATTAGTCGTTCACCTCCAGTACCGTCGGCCGCTAGCCTTCCTTTCGGCTTTGAGCTAGCTGCGTCATCACATCTGGGGCTAGTTGAACTTATCCTCTGCTCCTCCCCAGTAGCATTTTGGCCATCTTCCGACCTGGGAGTCCCATCTTCCAATGGCATACCGACATATCTCTGGTTGTACTGGTCCATTTAGTTTTCTTGGCAAGGATACTGGAGTGGTTTGCCATTGCCTTCCCCAGGGATCACGCTTGGTCTGACCTCTCTGCCACGACCGTCCCATCTTGGGTGGCCCTTCACGGTTTCGCTCATGACATCATTGAGGTGCTCAAGCTCCAGCGCCCCGACAAGGCGGTGATCCTTTGCTGGAGACTATTATTATTACTATTATTTATTTATTATTATATCAGCTAGACCTTATTTCCACATATTTTCATTCTACCTTTGGATTATTATTTTAAATATTTCATTATTATAGATTTTAATTGTTTTTATGGCGTTGTAGAAATTGTTTTTATATTTTTTCCATACGTTAAAAGCCAAAAAACCAAAAACTACATGATAGTTTATTTAGAGGAGATTCCATCTGAACATTAGGAAGAACTTCCTGACTGTGAGAGCCGTTCAGCAGTGGAACTCTCTGCCCCGGAGGGAGTGTGGTGGAGGCTCTTTCCTTCTTTGGAAGCTTTTAAGCAGAGGCTGGATGGCCATCTGTCAGGGGTGCTTTGAATGCAATATTCCTGCTTCTTGGCAGAATGGGGTTGGACTGGATGATGGCCCAGGAGGTCTCTTCCAACTCTAGGATTCTATGATTCTATGATTCTATGATTTAAACTTATATGCCGCCACTCCCCTGGGGCTCGGAGCAGCTTATGTGTGGTTTTGCACATAATGCATATGCAAAACCACACACACACACACATATATATACATACAATAAACAGATATACACAGTGGGCCACAGCAATGCAACGAGTCGCCTTCGGGCTTGAGATACAGCGGTATATAAGCAAAGTAAGTAAATAAATAAATGCACGGCAGGGGCCGGCTAATAATATATAATAGCAAAATATATGAAAATGATAAAATATTATTATATACTATTTTATTATTTATTTATTTATTATATTTTATCATTTTCATATATTTTGCTATTATATATTACTAGCCGGCCCCTGCCGTGCATTGCTGTGCCCCACTCTGTGTATATCTGTTTTTTGTATGTGTATATAATATGTGTCTGTTTCGTTTTGCACATGCATTATAATGTAGTTTTTGGTTTTTGGCTTTTTAAGTCTCTTCTGTTGTGTTTTTCAGTGTTTTTATGAGTGATGCTCACTCCTTGGCCTGAGAGGTGTCTTGTGTCCAAATTTGGTGTCAATTCGCCCAGTGGTTTTTGAGTTTTGTTAATCCCACAAATGAACATTACATTGTATTGTCGAAGGCTTTCATGGTCAGAATCACTGGGTTGTTGTAGGTTTTTTCAGGCTGTATGGCCATGTTCTAGAGGCATTCTCTCCTGACATTTTGCCTGCATCTATTTATGTATGTATTTACTTTGCTTCTATACGGCTGTATCTCAAGCCCGAAGGCGACTCACAGCGGTTCACAAACAGTAAAAACAGTAGAAACAGCAGTGGTTCCATACAACTTATAACAATTGACTTAACACATTATCCATAAATTACCAATAAGCCATTACAATGCACAATTATTACAAAAAACAACCGTACCCAATCTTCTCATCATCCAAGCGTAGTCCAGGTTCGTCGTCCATTGTTCCATTCCTATGTTCCATTACACTAAATTACTCAAACGCCTTCACAAACAGCCAGGTCTTCACCTTTTTGCAGAATACCATTAGAGATGGTGCCAGTCTAATGTCCGTAGGAAGGGCGTTCCACAGCCGAGGAGCCACCACCGAGAAGGCCCTCTCTCTCGTCCCCGCCAGCCGAGCTTGAGAAGCAGGCGGGATTGAGAGCAGGGTCTCCCCGGAAGATCTCAAAGTCCTGGTGGGTTCATAGGCAGAGATGCGGTCGGATAGGTAGCCTGGGCCAGAACCGTTTAGGGCTTTAAAGGTCAACACCAGCACTTTAAATTGAGCCCGGTAGCAGATCGGTAGCCAGTGGAGTTGGCGCAACAGGAGGGTTGTAAGCTCCCTGCGCTCCGCTCCTGTTAGTAACATGGCTGCCGAGCGTTGGACTAGTTGGAGCTTCCGAGCCGTCTTCAAAGGCAACCCCACGTAGAGAGCGTTGCAGTAGTCTAAACAGGATATAACCAGAGCGTGTACCACCGTGGCCAAGTCAGACTTCCCAAGGTACGGGCGCAGCTGGCGCACAAGCCTAAGCTGTGCAAATGCTCCCCTGGTCACCGCCGAAACCTGGGGATCCAGGCTCAGCGATGAGTCCAGGGTCACACCCAAGCTGCGAACCTGCGCCTTCAGGGGGAGTGCGGCCCCATCCAACACAGGCTGTCACCCTATGCCCTGTTCGGCCTTGCGACTGACCAGGAGGACCTCTGCCAAGGCCGGGAGTGAGGTCACTACCTCTGAGGATGCTTACCATAGATGCAGGCAAAATGTCAGGAGAGAATGCCTCTAGAACATGGCCGTATAGCCCAAAAAAACCTACAACCCAGAACATTACATTTTTATTTACATAGATTTGTATTTGTATTGTATATATGATTTTTATATTTCATTATATCATTATGGTACGATCCCTCCCCCTCGTCAAGGTATTTATTTGGGGGCCAGGCGGTTCCCCCTTGGCAGGGCGTGCGGGTGGAGGTGTGTGGCACTGTGAAGTGAGGCCGCCTGTTTGTCCTTTGACTGATGGTCAGACGGCATCCCTTCTCCTTTCCCCCTCCTCCTGATGCAGATCGTGGTGGTCTGGGTGGGCACCAACAACCATGGACACACAGCGGAGCAGGTGGCCGGCGGCATTGAAGCCATTGTGCGCCTGGTGCGCCAGCAGCAGCCTCAGGCCAAGGTGGTGGTCCTGGTGAGTGGGGGCGCAAGGAGGGAGGGGCGGGTGGTGGGTTGAGGGCTGGTGGTCTGACCCCCCCTCCTCTCCCCCCCCCCTTTGCAGGGCCTGCTTCCACGGGGCAAGAACCCCAACCCTTTGAGGGAGAAGAACCGGCGGGTGAACGAGCTGCTGAGCCAGAAGGTGCCGCTCCTGCCGGGGGCCTTCTTCCTGGACGCCGACCCGGGCTTCGTGCATTCGGACGGGACCATCAGCCACCACGACATGTACGACTACCTGCACCTGACCCGCCTCGGCTACGGGCGCCTCTGCCCCGGCCTCCACCGCCTCCTGCGGAGCCTCCTCCTGGGGCATGACCCCTGACCCCTTGACCCCAAGTGCCCCCCCTCCAGCCAGTACCCTCCCCCCCCCCCACCGGTGGTCAAAGGGGCTCAAGAAGGTGAAAGGGACCAGTTACTCTTATGACTTAATAAAGCCAGTACGTGTGAACCTGCGAGCCCTGAGCAGGTGTCTCTCTCCTACAATGTGGGGGGTGGGGTGGAGGTGGTCATCAAAGGGGGGCTCCCTTCTATTGGCACCCCTTCCTCTCTCAGCGCAGACCTCCCCGCCCCCCCCCCCCGCCCCCCAAAGATGGAGCCTTGTTGCAAGCTGTGATGGTGGGTGAGGGAGCCACCTCACCCCCAACCTTCCCCCCCCCCCAATAATTTCCTAATCCAGGGGTCCTCAAACTAAGGCCCGAGGGCCAGATACGGCCCTCCAAGGTCATTTACCCAGCCCTCGCTCAGGTTCAACCCAAGTCTTGAAAGCAAATAACAACAATCCTGTCTCATCAGCCAAAAGCGGGCACACACTGAAATACCAATTGTTTATATTAGTTAAGATTGTCCTTGGTTTTAATTATTGTATTGTTTTTAAGTGTTTTTTTGCACTACAAATAAGATCTGTGCAGTGTGCGTAGGAATTCATTCATGGGTTGTTGTAGGTTTTTTCGGGCTATATGGCCATGTTCTAGAGGCATTCTCTCCTTACGTTTGCCTGAGGTCTGTTGGAAGTAGGAAAAAGGGTTTATCCATCTGTGGAATGACCAGGGTGGGACAAAGGACTCTTATCTGCTGGAGCTGGGTGTGAAGGTTTCAACTGACCACCTTGATTAGCATTTGATTGCCTGGCAGTACCTGGAGAATTTTTTTGTTGAGAGGTGATTAGATGTCCTTGTTTGTTTCCTCTCTGTTGTTTTTATGTTGTAATTTTTGAACGTAAACAAAGTCCTCCTGACAAAGAGCCATCCAGCCATAGATAGAGATAAGATATGATTCACAAACACACAGATATAGTATCCTAGATTTGAAAGGGACCCCTAAAGAAGGACAATAGGTTGCATGTTCCAGGGTGGCAAACCAGACACTCTCCACATCAACACTGACAAAGAAACAACAAGAAATACTGGGTTGTTGTAGGTTTTTCCGGGCTATATGGTCAAATTCTAGAGGCATTCCCTCCTGACATTTCGCCTGCATCTATGGCAAGCATCCTCAGAGGTAGTGAGGTCTGTTGGAAGTAGGAAAAAGGGTTTATATATCTGTGGCATGACCAGGGTGGGACAAAGGACTCTTGTCTGCTGGAGCTGGGTGTGAATGTCTTAACTGACCACCTTGATTAGCATTTGATGGCCTGGCAGTGCCTGGAGCAATCTTTTGTTGAGAGGCGATTAGGTGTCCCTGCCTGCTTCCTCTCTGTTGTTGTGCTGTTGTAATTTTAGAGTTTTTTTTAATACTGGTAGCCAGATTTTGTTCATTTTCATGGTTTCCTCCTTTCTGTTGAAATTGTCCACATGACAAAAATCCACAAGAAGCATGTGGACAATTTCAACAGAAAGGAGGAAATCATGAAAATGAACAAAATCTGGCTACCAGTATTAAAAAACTCAAAAATTACAACAGCAAAACAACAGAGAGGAAACAATCAGGCACATCTCAACACCTCTCAACAAAAGATTGCTCCAGGCACTGCCAGGCAATCAACAGAGGTAGTGAGGCCTGTTGGAACTAGGAAAATTGGGTTTATATATCTGTGGAATGACCATGGTGGGACAAAGGACTCTTGTCTGCTGGAGCTAGGTGTGAATGTCTCAACTGACTACCCTGATTAGCATTTCACACCTAGCTCCAGCAGATAAGAGTCCTTTGTCCCTCCACAGATATATACACCCTTTTTCCTAGTTCCAACAGACCTCACTACCTCTGAGGATGCTTGCCATAGATGCAGGCGAAACGTCAGGAGAGAATGCCTCTAGAACATGGCCATATAGCCCAAAAAAACCTAAAACAACCAAATGATTCCGGCCATGAAAGCCTTCGACAATACAAATTCATGCTTTTTCCAAATTCTAATCCAACTCTCCAACAATTTGAGCGACTGTGACCTGGCCCTCTGTTTAAAAAGTGTGAAGACCCCTATCCTAATCAATGCCAAGGCCTAATCAATGAGGCATTCATAGGTTTGGCACCCGAGGGCAGAGAGCAATGTAAACACACCCAACACCACATGCCCTTGTGATTCTCGGTTTCCGTTGCCAAGGCATGAACACTCCAGAGTCCTAAGGATGCCCCGCTGGGCTCCTCTTCGGCAAAGGAGACCCCCGCCCCGATCCCCAATATGGCTGTGATGTCAAGCGGTGTGTGTGTGTGTGTGGAAGGGGGGAAGCCCCACCTCCCAAGCCTTGAGCGTCATGGGATCCCTCAAGGGGATCTGGACCCCGGCCTCTGTTTACCTGTCCGCTCAGGAGAGGAGGAGGAGGGGGGGGGGTCCAGGTGAAGAATGCCAGGCCGGAGCAGAGCGGGTTGTTAAAGAGCTTTAATAGCAGGTGAGGGGGGGCCACCCCGATGCTGCTGCTGAGGAGGAGGAGGAGGGAGGGGTACACATGGTCAACATGTGGCTCTGGCCACCAGGGCACGCACTCACTCGCTCACTCACTCGCTCCGACTCCAGAGTCCGCCTGCCGAGCCCCAAGTCTCTCTCTCTCTGCCCGGAGGGCCCACCGGCCAAGGCAACAGGGGCCCCTTATAGAAGGGCCTCCCTCGCTCCAGGGGCCACCACCGCCTCCTCCTCCTCCTCCTCCATAAGGGACGTCCACGGACCCCCCTCCCGCCCCACGTCTCGATACAGAAGCAGATGTGTATGCGGGACCCCAAAATATTTAACGTTATTAAAAGGAGAGGGACTCGAAAGGAGAAGCGGTCCTCTGGGGGGGGGGGTCTTTCGGGGTGGACCCCAGTCTGCATGTCCTGGGGAGGCTGCCCCCCCCTTCAGCCACCACCGCTGCCGCCGCCTCTTGGGGTCCTTGGGTGTTGGGGGGAGGTCCGCGGGAGGGTGTGCTGGGCCCTCTGTAGCACAGCCAGGAAGGGGCAGAAATGGGGGTGGAGCTCCAGGACCCTCGCAGCCCCTCCCCCTCTGCCTGTCCTCTGTGCAGTCCTGTCGCTCATCTGCCGCTACTTCCGGGCCCGGGGGAGGCCTGTGGGGCCCCTTCCCAGCTGGAGCCAGGGGCCACAGAAGGGCCCCCCGAGGATGATGAGGATGATGCCGCTACCAGCACCGCCACTGCCATGGTCTCCACTGCTGAGGTCCCCGGTTCCTGGGAGGGGGTGTCCAGAGGGGGTCCTTCGGGGGCCCCGATGGGCTCCGGGGTGGTGGGGGGCACCGTCTCGGTGGGGGTGGCCGCCTGCATGATCTTCTGCCGCACCTCCCGGATCTTGAGCTGGAGGCAGACCTTGGTGGGGAAGATGTCCGAGTAGCGGGCCTGGAAGGCGGCTGTGGCCTGGGCTGTGGGTGGGAGGAGGGGGTCAAGCAGAGTGGTCAGTGAGAGAGGGGAGGGTGGGCAGATGGATGGAAAGAGGAGCCCTTGACCGCTGGGAGATGGAGGGGAGGCACCACCCCCCACCTCACACAGCCCTGTCCTAGTAAGGGCAAAGCCTACAGGAACTGACCCTTTGTCCAAGTGTCCAGCGGGGGCCCCATGCCCCTCCCTCCGTCCTTACCTGACGGGAAGAAGCCGTGGTCCTGGAAGAGCTGCATGACGAGGGCTCTCCGCTGGTCAAGCGTGCGCCGCAGGGAGGAGTAGGGCACCTTCTCGTACTCCAGCTCCCCGAGGACGTCCTCCCCGTCGGTCCCTGCAATGGGAGGCAAGAGCCGCAGTGGGCAAGGCCAGCACGACCCTTGGGGGCCGCTCTTCCACGGCCTCCCCCCACGTTGCGCTTCGTTGGCTCCCCAGGCGGCCGGAGTCCTTCCCCGCCCCACCGTTACCTGTCTTGTCGAAGGTGAAGATGTCTCCCTCGCACTTGGCGCTCTTGGGCGTATTGGGCTCCGAGCTGCAGCTGGAGCGCCGGCGCATCTTCCTCTTGGGGGAAATGGGGTCCTCGGTGGAGGAGTCCAGGTCTGGAAAGGAGGCGGCCAAAGCGGAGAGGGTCAGGGTCCAGCCACCCAGGAGACCGGCGAAAGGCTCGCCTCACATGGGAGGTCAGGGCATCCCTCGGCCAGGAGTGCCTGGGTCACTATTTGGGGTCTCCTCCACCTCCACCTTTATTGCGTGGTTGAAATTGTTTTTATATTGTTTCCATATATTGTATTACTATATATTTTAATTTTAATTATTTATTTTTATTTATATTTTATTATAGATTTTAGTTATTTTTACTGCGTTGTCAAAATTATATTTATATTGTTTCCATATATTGTATTATATATTATTTTTATTTATTTATTTATATTTTATTATAGATTTTAATTATTTTTACTGCGTTCTCAAAATTATATTTATATTGTTTCCATATATTGTATTATATATTATTTTTATTTATTTATTTATATTTTATTATAGATTTTATTATAGTTTTTAGTTATTTTTACTGCGTTGTCAAAATTATATTTATATTGTTTCCATATATTGTATTATATATTATTTTTATGTATTTATTTATATTTTATTATAGATTTTATTAGAGATTTTAATTATTTTTACTGCGTTGTCAAAATTATATTTATATTGTTTCCATATATTGTATTATATATTATTTTTATTTATTTATTTATATTTTATTATAGATTTTATTATAGATTTTAGTTATTTTTTACTGCGTTGTCAAAATTATTTTTATATTCCTTCCATATATTTTATTATTATATACTATTTTTCATTTCATTTTTCATGTATTTATTTAATTTTTATTTATTATATTTTATCATTTTTATATATTTTGCTATTATATATTACTCGCTGTTCCCTGTTGTGGCCCAGTCTGCGTCTTATGTGTTTTGCGTGTGTATAGGTGTGTATGTATTTGTATATGTGTGTTTGCATATATATGTGTGTGTGTGTGTGTGTGGTTTTGTGCATGTATTGTAGTTTTTGTTTTTTGGCTTTTTAAGTCTCTTCTGCTGTTTTCCAGTGTTTTTCTGAGTGATGGTCAGTCTTTGGCCTGAGAGGTGTCTTATGTCCAAATTCGGTGTCCATTCGTCCAGTGGTTTTTCAGTTCTGTTCATCCCACAAACGGACATGACATTTTTATTTATATAGACATGCTGTCCCCTGCCATGTGTTGCTGTGGCCCAGTCATAGAATCCTAGAATCCTAGAGTTGGCAGAGACCTCCTGGGCCATCATCCAGTCCAACCCCATTCTGCCAAGAAGCAGGAATGTTGCATTCAAATCACCCCCGACAGATGGCCATCCAGCCTCTGCTTAAAAGCTTCCAAAGAAGGAGCCTCCACCACACTCCGGGGCAGAGAGTTCCACTGCTGAACGGGTCTCACTGTCAGGAAGCTCTTCCTCATGTTCAGATGGAATCTCCTCTCTTGTAGTTTGAAGCCATTATTCCGCGTCCTAGTCTCCAAGGAAGCAGAAAACAAGCTTGCTCCTTCCTCCCTGTGGCTTCCTCTCACATATTGATACATGGCGCTCATCATATCTCCTCTCAGCCTTCTCTTCTTCAGGCTAAACATGCCCAGCTCCTTAAGCTGCTCCTCATAGGGCTTGTTCTCCAGACCCTTGATCTGCTCCCTCCTCCCTGTGGCTTCCTCTCACATATTCATACATGGCTATCATATCTCCTCTCAGCCTTCTCTTCTTCTGGCTAAACATGCCCAGCTCCTTAAGCCGCTCCTCACAGGACTTGTTCTCCAGACCCTTGATGATTTAAGTCGCTCTCCTCTGGACACATTCCAGCTTAGAGTCAATTGTGGTGCCCAGAATTGGACACAATATTCCAGGTGTGGTCTAACCAAAGCAGAATAGAGCATGGGGAGCATGACTTCCCTGGACCTAGACACTAGGCTCCCCTTGATGCAGGCCAAAATCCCATTGGCTTTTTTTGCCGCCACATCACATTCCTGGCTCATGTTCCCCTTCCTCCCCACGAGGACTCCAAGATCTTTTTCACACGTACTGCTCTCGAGCCAGGCGTCACCCATTCCGTATCTTGGCATTTCATTTTTTCTGCCAAAGTGGAGTATCTTACATTTGTCACTGTTGAACTTCATTTTGTTAGTCTATGTATATGTGTTTTGTGTGTGTATATATATTTGTGTATATGTGTGTATATATTTGTGTATCTGTGTATTTATGTGGTTATGCGCATGTATGTTTTATTCTTTGGCTTTTTAAGTCTCTTCCGCTGTTGACAGCCGTGTCCCCCCCTCCCTCTCCCCTCCCCCCCCAACTACTCACCTGTGGAGTTCTTGCGCTTCTTGCGGTAACTGCCCAGGATGGCGCGAGGGGAGGTGGCCAAAGACTGCAGGGTCGGGGAGGGCAGCACCTCTTCCGGCTTGAACTCGGGCAGCTCCGCAAAGCGCTCCTCAAAGTCCACCTCCGAGAGGACCCTGCTGGGGGGCAGAGAGGGCGAGCGGGGTCTCAGGGGCGCTGCCTCTCCCCTCCTCCAGACCCCCCTCCCAGCACCCCCCCCCAATCCATCCCCACGGTCACTCACTTGTCCACCGAGTCAAAGGTCTTCTTCAGCGGAGGGGGGCGGACCTTCACCTTCTTGACCACCGGCCCTTCCTTGGGCTCGGGCCCCTCCGACGTGGACGCTGAAGTTGTTGCCGGGGGTGGGGCCGAGGGTGCCGCCACCGCCCCCCTGGAGCCCTCCCCGAAGTTTGAGGGAGCGGGGCTGAGTGCGGAGGATGAGGATGGGGGGGCCGCGGGGGGCGCTGCTGCGGGGGGCTCCGGGCGGACATCGGGGGTAGCGCCCCGCCAGTCGGGAGAAGAGGGCAACCGCTGGGCCTGAGGCAAAAGAGAGGATGACCAATTAATCGGGTACTTTTGATTACAAAAGTGTGAGTCAAGCACTGAAAGAGTGAGTAGGCCGAAGCCTGTATGAGTCAGTGGGCCAAAACTAGTGTCGTCCTGAGAGTGAGTAGACCGCAGCTTGTTAGTCAATGGGCCAAAGCTAGTGTTGCCCTGAGAGTAGGCCGAAGCCTGTCAGAGTCAGTGGGCCAAAGCTAGTGTCGCACTGAGAGTAGGCCGAAGCCTGTTAGAGTCAGTGGGCCAAAGCTAGTGTCACCCTGAGGAGAGCGAGTAGGCCGAAGCCTGTTAGAGTCAGTGGGCCAAACTAGTGTCGCCCTGAGGAGAGTAGGCCGAAACCTGTCAGTCAGTGGGCCAAAGCTGGTGTCGCCCTGATGAGAATGAATAGGCCGAAGCCTGTTAGAGTCAGTAGGCCAAAGCTCGTGTTGTCCTGAGGAGAGCGAGTAGGCTGAAGCCTGTATGAGTCAGTGGGCCAAAACTAGTGTCGTCCTGAGAGTGAGTAGACTGCAGCTTGTTAAGTCAGTGGGCCAAAGCTGGTGTCGTCCTGAGGAGAGTAGGCCGAAGCCTGTTAAGAGTCAGTGGGCCAAAGCTAGTGTCATCCTGAGGAGAACGAGTAGGCCGCAGCCTGTATGAGTCAGTGGCCCAAAACTAGTGTTGCCCTGAGAATGAGTAGGCTGCAGCCTGTTAGAGTCAGTGGGCCAAAGCTGGTGTCGCCCTGAGGAGAGTAGGCCGAAGCCTGTTAAGAGTCAGTGGGCCAAAGCTAGTATCATCCTGAGACTGAGTAGGCCGAAGCCTGTTAAAAGTCAGTGGGCCAAAGCTAGTGTCATCCTGAGGAGAACGAGTAGGCCGCAGCCCGTTAAGAGTCAGTGGGCCAAAGCTAGTGTCGCCCTGAGGAGAGTGAGTAGGCCGAAGCCTGTTAGTATTAGTTTGCCTCAGTGAGGGAACTCCTCAGTCAATGTCAAGAGGCTTCTTTGTGTGGTAGGCCTCACAGTATGATGTGGAATGAGAGAAGCCTTGTATGGGAAGCTCCAGGGTACGTTTGGTGCGAGAGGAGCCTCTGTCAGAGCGAGGCTGTTTATCTGCATGAGGAAGAAGCCCAGCATGGAAGCAAAGAAGGAAGTATCAAGGACTGTTGTTATTGTAAGTAGTGCAACTATATTATTTTACTCCTTTGGAAGAGGTAGTAGCATTGGTCCGGGTGTTTTTGTTCTTTTCATCACTTGTTGCTGGGTCACACTGCTCTGCTAATGAGTGACCCTACTGTGCATTTACGAGGAGGGGTCTTTTGTTCATAAACCCACTCCCCCCACGCTGCTCTCCTAACCAAATTAGGGCGTGCCTAAGCATCGATGGCATCTCAGAATTGAAGAAATACACTATTATTCCCCCCTCTCCCCCGCTACCCTTTCCCCTAAATTACCCCCCCCCCCAAATTACTGTTCCCTCTGCCTCGTGAAGGTAAACGGCGTTTTTGGGGAGCAGGGGGAGGTTAATATGCCGTAACAGACCCACCGTTTCGGCCCCTTTGCCGCCCGAAGGAGGGGCAGGGAGGGCCTCCCGGGATGCTCTCTCTTCGCCGGGCCCCACGGCCGCTTCCCGGTGGCCCCAGGCGTCTGTGGCAGCGGACTCGGTGGCGGGCTGTGTCTGTCGTGGCGACGGAGGGGACACGGGCTCCCAGGTCTCTGTCCTCTTGGCCTCGGGGCCCTGCTCAGCAGGGGAGGGGGGCGGCAGGGGGGGCTCCTGGGGGCCCCGCTCCGTGACCTCCGCCTCCTGCTGGAACCGTGCCCCACAGGGCTCCTGCTGCGGGTGATGCGGCGGCTGCGGATGATGATGCTGCTGTGTTGCCTGTGCTGGCCCCAGGGAGGCCCGGGGGGTGCTGGGGGAGGGGGCCGCCTCGTAAGAGCCCACCGGGATGCTGGCGATGGCGGCCTTCACCCGCTGCGGGGTCTTGAGGGGCGGGCGCTGAGGGGGCCGGGCGGCGGATGAGGACGGAAGAGGCGGCGGAGGGGCTGCAAGGAAAACCCAGAACAGAGTGGGTGCGCTGTGTGGTTTCTAGGATTTGGGGCCACTTCTTTGGCCCTGTATTCCCCCCCCCCATGCCTTCCTTCCTTTTTGGAAGGTGACCTCTTTGACCTCTATCCCCTCCATGCTGTACCTGTGGAGACCCCCATTCCCTGGCCGGGCCCCCCAGGGGAAGGGGCTGCAAGGGGAACACAGAACAGAGTGGGTGCGCTGTGCGGTTTCTGGGATTTGAGGCCACTTCTTTGGCCCTGTATTCCCCCCCCCCCATGCCTTCCTTCCTTTTGGGAAGGGGACCCCTTTGACCTCTGCCCCCTCCATGCTGTACCTGTGAAGACCCCCATTCCCTGGCCGGACCCCCCAGGGGGAGGGGCTGCAAGGAGAACCCAGAACAGAGTGGGTGCGCTGTGCGGTTTCTAGGATTTGAGGCCACTTCTTTGGCCTTGTATCCCCCCGCCTTACTGTTGGGGAGGGGACCTCTTTGACCTCTATCCCCTCCATGCTGTACCTGTGGAGACCCCCATTCCCTGGCCGGGCCCCCCAGGGGGAGGGGCTGCAAGGAGAACCCAGAACAGAGTGGGTGCGCTGTGTGGTTTCTGGGATTTGGGGCCACTTCTTTGGCCCTGTATTCCCCCCCCCCCATGCCTTCCTTCCTTTTGGGAAGGGGACCCCTTTGACCTCTGCCCCCTCCATGCCATACCTGTGGAGACCCCCATTCCCTGGCCGGGCCCCCCAGGGGGAGGGGCTGCAAGGAGAACCCAGAACAGAGTGGGTGCGCTGTGTGGTTTCTGGGATTTGGGGCCACTTCTTTGGCCCTGTATTCCCCCCCCCCCCATGCCTTCCTTCCTTTTGGGAAGGGGACCCCTTTGACCTCTGCCCCCTCCATGCCATACCTGTGGAGACCCCCATTCCCTGGCCGGGCCCCCCAGGGGGAGGGGCTGCAAGGAGAACCCAGAACAGAGTGGGTGCGCTGTGCGGTTTCTAGGATTTGAGGCCACTTCTTTGGCCTTGTATCCCCCCGCCTTACTGTTGGGGAGGGGACCTCTTTGACCTCTGCCCCCTCCATGCTGTACCTGTGGAGACCCCCATTCCCTGGCCGGGCCCCCCCAGGGGAAAGGGCTGCAAGGAGAACCCAGAACAGAGTGGGTGCGCTGTGCGGTTTCTAGGATTTGAGGCCACTTCTTTGGCCTTGTATCCCCCCCGCCTTACTGTTGGGGAGGGGACCTCTTTGACCTCTGCCCCCTCCATGCCGTACCTGTGGAGACCCCCAATCCCTGGCCAGGCCCCCCAGGGGGAGGGGCTGCAAGGGGAACACAGAACAGAGTGGGTGCTCTGTGTGGTTTCTGGGATTTGGGGCCACTTCTTTGGCCCTGTATCCCCCCGCCCTCATGCCTTCCTGTTGGGTAGGGGACCTCTTTGACCTCTGCCCCCTCCATGACGTACCTGTGAAGACCGCCATTCCCTGGCTGGGCCCCCCAGGGGGAGGGGCTGCAAGGAGAACCCAGAACAGAGTGGGTGCGCTGTGCGGTTTCTAGGATTTGAGGCCACTTCTTTGGCCTTGTATCCCCCCGCCTTACTGTTGGGGAGGGGACCTCTTTGACCTCTGCCCCCTCCATGCTGTACCTGTGGAGACCCCCATTCCCTGGCCAGGCCCCCCAGGGGGAGGGGCTGCAAGGGGAACACAGAACAGAGTGGGTGCGCTGTGTGGTTTCTGGGATTTGAGGCCACTTCTTTGGCCTTGTATCCCCCCGCCTTACTGTTGGGGAGGGGACCTCTTTGACCTCTGCCCCCTCCATGCTGTACCTGTGGAGACCCCCATTCCCTGGCCAGGCCCCCCAGGGGGAGGGGCTGCAAGGAGAACCCAGAACAGAGTGGGTGCGCTGTGTGGTTTCTGGGATTTGAGGCCACTTCTTTGGCCCTGTATTCCCCCCCCCCCCATGCCTTCCTTCCTTTTGGGAAGGGGACCCCTTTGACCTCTATCCCCTCCATGCTGTCCCTGTGGAGACCCCCATTCCCTGGCCGGGTCCCCCAGGGGGAGGGGCTGCAAGGAGAACCCAGAACAGAGTGGGTGCGCTGTGCGGTTTCTGGGATTTGAGGCCACTTCTTTGGCCCTGTATCCTCCCGCCTTCCTGTTGGGGAGGGGACCCCTTTGACCTCTATCCCCTCCATGCTGTACCTGTGGAGACCCCCATTCCCTGGCCGGGCCCCCCAGGGGGAGGGGCTGCAAGGAGAACCCAGAACAGAGTGGGTGCGCTGTGCGGTTTCTGGGATTTGAGGCCACTTCTTTGGCCCTTACTGTTGGGGAGGGGACCCCTTTGACCTCTGCCCCCTCCATGCCGTACCTGTGGAGACCCCCATTCCCTGGCCGGACCCCCCGGGGGGCTGGGTGCTGCCCCCCGCCTTGGGCAGGATGGCGGCGGGAGAGGCGGGGGCGGCAGCCACGGTGTAGACCACGCTGTGAGCGGCCGGTGGGGCGGCAGGGTTGGTCCCGGCGGGGCTGGAGTAGATGGCGGTGATGACGTGGCCCTGCCCGGCACAGGAGGTCGGCAGCTGGGGGCTCTGCAGCGGGGAGACCCCCACTTGCCCCGGGGCCAGGAGTGAGCCTTGGCCTGCGGGGAGAAACGAGTGCTTTATAAAGCGACATTTCAATAATATTTCTGTTGGGTTGTTGTAGGTTTTTCCGGGCTATATGGCCATCTCCTGGAGGCAATTTTGCTAAAATTAGTCCTGGAAGAAAAGGCCCTTCTGGACTCTGCCGGCTTTGCCTTCTTCGCCCACCAAAGGAAGTTGTCTAGGAGTCCCGGGGAATTCATAGCTCTATATTTATATACATCTATACATACGTACACACACACACATATATATACTGCCTGAAGAGGGAAATATTTGGAAATGGAGGTGCCTCCTTGTCTTTGGGGTCACGCCTTGCATTCCTGCGGGACAAAGATGCAAATGGTGGGATTGCAAGGGTCAATTGGTCAGTTTTGTAAATTGGCCAGAAAATCGCCTCCAGGACATGGCCATATAGCCCGGAAAAACCTACAACAACCCACTGATTACGGCCATGAAAGCCTTCGACAATACAATATTTCTGTTTATAGGAGTTTTGCAATGCAGGGAAAATTATTATTATTACTATTATTATTGAGAGAGAGATGGGGGGCTCAGCCCCAGAGGCCCCCTGAGTCCTCGCTTCCCTCCCTCCAGGTGGGGTCTTACCTTGGAGCAAGGGTTGGACGATGGCCTGCCCGTTTGGCCCGATGGTGGTGAAGCCCAGAGCCATCTGCGCAGGGCCAATGGGGGACTGGACGTAAGTGGCCGCGGCTGGAGGGGTGCTGGGCTGCGCCTGGGGGGCCGACTGGACGTAGGTGATCCTGGGCAGAGGGGGGGGGAGTGAGGGAAGGGTCACTACTGCAGCCAAAGGGGTTTCGTCATGCCCAACACGCGTGTCCGTGTCCCCCGTCAGAGCCCTGTCCGCACCTGGTGGAGGAGGAGGGCAGCAGAACCTTCTGGGCCTGGGTTCCCATGGCGACGGTGGCCCCCTGCAAGGCGGCTGGGCTCAAGGGGGGCACCAGGGTGGCCGCGCTCTGCGGAGGGGGCTGCGGGTGGACCACCGGGTGGACCGGGGTGAGCTGGATGATCTGGAAGGAAGGCGGGCACCGTCAGGGGAGCCCCTGCTGACCAACCCCACTGGCCCTCAGGGAAGCAAGTGGAATCCCGCTGAGCCCCAGATCAAGGGGGGGGGGAGGGAAGGGGGGAGGGTCCCTGGGTGGGAGGCAAGGGGATCTGTGGGGACCTGTGGGGACCCCCTTCTATCCTGCACAACCCTGTCCGGAGCACCTTTCACAGAGAGGCTCCTGTCGTTCCTTGCAGCCCCCTCCCCACCTCAACGCAGACCCAGACCCAATTGCGGGGGGGGGGGGGGGGGCTGACCTTGCTGGCGGCCTGGCTCCCGTTCTGCACCGGGACCGAAAACGGAGGGGAGACCAGGGGCAGCTGGGTGGCCGTGGTGGTCCGGACGGCTACCTGTGGGGCGGCCATGGGCACCAGGACCTTGCCCTGCACCTGCAGCCCCGCGGGGGGCACGGCCGTTCCAGGCGCCAAGGGGGGGTGATGGGCCGTGCTGCCCGGTGAAGGGGCCTGGACCGGAGACACCGATTGCGCTGCAGGGAGGGAGGAGAGAGGGACAAGGATGAAACAAGGAGATCCCCCTCCCCACAAGATGCACACAGGTAGGCAAGCGCCCCCCCCCTCACCTTTGGGTGCGGAAGCCATGATGGTGACACTCCCGCCGCCGCCACCGCTGTTCCCAGGTCCTGGCTGGAGGATGGGGAAGGGGGTCTGGGGGGCAGCCAACACCTTCCCATTGGCCGGCGGGAGGGTGAAGTGGATGCTGGGGGGCGCTGCCGCCGCTCCCTTCCCCCCGGCGGAGGAGACCTGCAGCGGCTGCGGCAGCGAGGGCAGGATGTACTGGACCTGCGCGATGCCCCCCGCCTTGGCCCCGGTCCCCGAGAGCAGGCTTTGCGGCTGGAGAAGGCCGAGCGGGAGGGGCCCGTTGGGGCCAGGGGGGCTCTGGGCGATGAACTGCACGGCAGGTGCGGGTGGGGCCAGGGCAGCCCCCGGGGGGAGTACTGCCACCGGGACCCCCGCCCCCCCAGCGCCCCCCTGTGCCCCCACCAGCAGGTTGGTCACCAGCCCCCCTGGCCCAGCAGGAGGGCCCTTCCCCACGGCGGCCAGGCCCGGCCCCAGGAGCGAACTGGTCAGCAGGTGGGAAGAGGAGGGGGGCTGGACGTTGCCGCTGGAGACGGGCGGTGGGGGGCCCTTCTTCTCCGCATAAAACACCCCCACGCGCCCCACGGAGAGGCCCCCACCCTCAGATTGCTTCACATTGATCTCCGTCGGCGGGTGGGGGCTGAGCAGGGGCGGCCCCTCCCCGGACCCCCGCAGGAAGGATTTGCTGGCGATGGGCACCGGGGTGCTGCTGACTGGCCGGACCACGTTGGTGACCACGGTGGAGGCCGCTCGAGTCATGCCGTGCGGAGTCCCGCTGTAGCCGATTACACCCCCGCCCAGGGGTCCCGTGGAGGGGGCCGTCACCAGCACCGTCCCCGAGGGCAAGCGGGCGGCGTCCGGCAGCACCACCGCCTGAACCAGGCCCCCGCCGGCCGAGGAGATGACCGAGTGCAGGGGGGCTGCTGCCCCACACTCCGGCCCGGCACTGTCTGCCCGTTTCCGCCGGTATGACGCCGCGGCCAAAGAGGGGTCGAAGCGGGGCTCCGGCCGCTTGGCTGCAGGTGCGTTGCTGATTGGTCGGGGCGCCCCGCGTGAGTCCTGGGCCTTGAAAGACGAGGAGGAGGGGCTGGGTGCCGCCTGGAAAGAGCCGTAGGGTTTGGGGAGGAGGGGCTGCTGCTGCTGGGGGTCGTGGCCGGACGTGGGCGGGGGAGGGGGGTCCAAGTCCAGGGCCGGAGGGGGAGGGGGGCCGGAGGCTGGAGACGGGGCAGCCGAGCGGATGACCGGGGAGAAGCGCTTCCGGGCAAAGTCCTGCAAGCGAAGGAGAGTCTGCCATTAATAGGGTTCCGGGGCCAAATTAACCCTAATTCCCCCCAGTAGCGACACCCCCCCGCCCACAGCTTCTGCAACCCCGCTGACCTTCCCCTCGGGCCCCTCCCCCACGGAGCCCTCGCTGTCCTCGCTGTCCGTCACCCGCTCCTTGCACTTCAGGTCCACGTCCGGAGGGTTGAACCCGTCTTCCGCTGAAAGGGGGCAAAGTGAGGGAGTGAGTGAGCGAGAGGCCTTCACACACATACACAGAGAGGGTGTCCCCCCCTTCCCAAAACTCCCAGGAGAGACAGACAGTGGGATTTATTTATTTATTTACTGCGCTTATATACCGCAATTCTCAGCCCCCAAGGGCGACTCATTGCGGTGTACAACAATCTACAAAGCATAGTGCAAAACAGTGTGCAATTCATCATAATTCATCATAAAAACATCTTAACAGACAACAACATTACTACAAATTTACTACTAAATTCCGAATCGTCTCATCGTCAAGCCACAATCCGATCTCATTTCCGGTGTTCCATTCCTATGGTCAATTGCCAATCATAGAATCATAGAATCAAAGAATTGGAAGAGACCTCATGGGCCATCCAGTCCAACCCCCTGCCAAGAAGCAGGAATATTGCATTCAAATCACCCCTGACAGATGGCCATCCAGCCTCTGTTTCAAAGCTTCCAAAGAAGGAGCCTCCACCACACTCCGGGGCAGAGAGTTCCACTGCTGAACGGCTCTCACAGTCAGGAAGTTCTTCCTAATGTTCAGATGGAATCTCCTCATTGCACTATTGATCAAATGCCTTCTTAAATAGCCAGGTCTTTAGCTTCCTGCGGAATATCATCAGGGAGGGGGCTAGCCTGATGTCCACGGGAAGGGTGTTCCACAGCCGAGGAGCCACCACCGAGAAGGCCCTATCTCTCGTCCCCACCAGCCGTGCATGTGAGGCAGGTGGGATCGAGAGCAGGGCCTCCCTGGAAGATCTCAAAGTCCTCGTGGGTTCATAGGCCGAGAGGCGGTCAGTTAGGTATCTTGGGCCGGAACCGTTTAGGGCTTTATAGGCCAATGCCAGCACCTTGAATTGAGCCCGGTAGCAGATCGGCAGCCAGCGGAGCTGGTACAGCAGGGGGGTTGTATGCTCCCTACGTCCCGCTCCTGTTAGTGTCATGGCTGCTGCACGTTGGACCAGTTGGAGCTTCCGGGCCGTCTTCAAGAGCAACCCTACGTAGAGAGCGTTGCAGTAGTCTAAGCGGGATGTAACCAGAGCGTGGACTACCGTGGCAAAGTCAGACTTCCCAAGGTACGGGTGCAGCTGGCGCACGAGCCTAAGCTGGAGGGATGGGGAGGGAGGGGCCAGCAGAGGAGGAGCGGGCTCTTATCCCAGAGGCAGGATTACGGCAGACCTTCAAATACACTGACCGCAGATGACAGTGCCAATACAGCAGGGATTTGGGGGCTGGGGGGGGGGGGGGAGCTGTGCTCCAACGGCAGCTGGAACGGCGGCAGGAAAATCCCAACGACTGGTCTGTGTCCACAAAAAAGCCCGCTCAAGGCAGGCAAAGCAAACATCGGGATTTAAACCCCGCGGGCATAAACAGAAGCCCCGAATGACGTGAAGGCCACAGCCGTAAAGCCACCATCAAATCAGCCTCACCCTCTGAATCACTCATTTCGGACATTGGCATGAACCCCCCCGTTTGGCTGGTTCTGCTTCTCTGAGGGGACGCCTGGCTCGAGAGCAGTAAGATACAGAATGGGGGACAATGCCTGGCTCGAGAGCAGGACGTGTGAAAAAGATCTTGGAGTCCTCGTGGGGAGGAAGTTAAACATGAGCCAACAATGTGATTTGGCGGCAAAAAAAGCCAATGGGATTTTGGCCTGCATCAAGAGGAACCTAGTGTCTAGATCCAAGGAAGTCATGCTACCCCTCTATTCTGCTTTGGTTAGACCACTTTACCTGGAATATTGTGTCCAATTCTGGGCACCACAATTCAAGAGAGATATTGACAAGCTGGAATGTGTCCAGAGGAGGGCGACTAAAATGATCCAGGGTTTGGAGAACAAGCCCTATGAGGAGCGGCTTAAGGAGCTGGGCATGTTTAGCCTGAAGAAGAGAAGGCTGAGAGGAGACATGATAGCCATGTATAAATATGTGAGAGGAAGCCACAGGGAGGAGGAGGGAGGGAACTTCCTTTCTGCTTCCTTGGAGACGAGGACGAAATGGAACAATGGCTTCAAACTACAAGAGAGGAGATTCCATCTGAACATTAGGAAGAACTTCCTGACTGTGAGAGCCGTTCAGCAGTGGAACTCTCTGCCCCAGGGGGAGTGTGGTGGAGGCTCCTTCTTTGGAAGCTTTTAAGCAGAGGCTGGATGGCCATCTGTCAGGGGTGATTTGAATGCAATATTCCTGCTTCTTGGCAGAATGGGGTTGGACTGGATGGCCCATGAGGTCTCTTCCAACTCTTTGATTCTATGATTCTATGATTCTATGAGGGAAAGGGAATGGACGCGCCAGGGCATCCTGCCCTCTTCGGAGCGCTGGCCTGACTTTCCCGGCATATTCCCAGCAAGAGGTCGAAATCCAAGGAAGGTAAAGAGCCGAGGATATGCTCACCGATGACGTCGTCATCACCCTCCTCCTCGCAGATGACCATCCGCTCCTCGTCGCTGGTCATGTCCTCGCTGGTGGTGCGCTGGGAGCGGGAGGTGCGCGAGGCGTGTGGCGGTGGGGGCAGCAGCGGGTGCCGGGGCCCCTCCCCTGGCTGCGCGAAAGGCGACCCCGAAGGCACCAGCCCCACAAATGGGCCCTTCCCACTGGAGAAGAGCGGGGGCCCCGGACACACCTGTGGGGGAGGTAGCACAAGGAGACCCTCAGAGACACACCCCAAGAGGAGGACAGGTAGCGGGTGGGACAGGGTGGGTGGGCGGGAGGGGCTGCGGCCCAGAAATACACGCTTCTCCCACCTCAAGGACTGCGCTTGACCGGCACACCCATGAACATCTTTCCATATCTATATATCTAACCCAGTGTTTCTCAACCTGGGGGTCGGGACCCCTGGGGGGGGTCGCGACGGGGTTGCAGAGGGGTCGCCAAAGACCGTCAGAAAACTCAGTATTTTCTGTTGGTCATGAAGTACTGTGTCCACAGTGCTCTCTGGATGTAGGTGAACTACAACTCCCAAACTTAAAGTCAATGCTCAGCAAACCCTTCCAGTATTTTCTGTTGGTCAGGAGGGTTCTGTGTGCCAAGTTTGGTTCCATTCCATCGCTGGTGGAGTTCAGAGTGCTCTTTGATTCGAGGTGAACTATAAATCCCAGCAACTACAACTCCCAAATGTCGAGGTCTATTTTATCCAAACTCCACCAGTGTTTGCATTTGGGCATATTGGGTATTCGTGCCAAGTTTGGGCCAGATCCATCATTGAGTCCACATTGCTCTGTGGATATAGGTGAACTACAACTCCAGAACTCAAGGTCAATGCTCAGAAAACCCTTCTAGTATTTTTTGTTGGTCGTGGTAGTTCTGTGTACCAAGTTTGGTTCTATTCCATCATTGGTGGAGTTCAGAAAGCTCTTTGATGGCAGGTGAACTATAAATCCCAGCAACTACCACTCCCAAGTGACAAAATCAATGCCCCTCTAACCCATCAGTATTCAAATTAGAGCTTATTATTAGGTATTTGATCCAGTGAATGAAAATACATCCTGCTTTATCAGATATTTACATATCTGCTGTTATTATGAATTTACATAATTCTACAGTTATGAATTTGCATAATTCATAACTGTAGCAAAATGAGTTATGAAGTAGTAACAAAAATAATGTTATGGTTGGGGGTCAGTACAACAGGAGGAACTGTTATAAGGGGTCACAGCATTAGGAAGGTTGAGAAACACTGATCTAACCTATCTTTCTGTGTTTCTAACCTATATCTATATAAATAAAAGCCAGATTATACATGCATGTATCTATCCAATATATTCTACCTATGTTCGTACGTATTTTCCAAAATGGCTGCTATGATGCCCACCAACCACAGAATTTTGCACAGACTCCCACCTCCCCAGTGACCAACAAAAAGCACTGAAAAAGGGGGCAGAAGACTGGTGCAAGATGATGGGAGTTGTAGTTCACTCCATCGTTCATGAAACCCCAAAACAAATGACTACAGTGCCTAGCAAACAGTGTTACGACGCCGGCAATGCTGGGTACCGAAGCCCCCCAAGGAAACCAACTGGGCAGGTGCCAACCTGAGCCCCCAACGCTTCATCCCCGAAAACGGCCCCGTACCTGGCTCTCCCATTCGCTCTCCATGCCGTGGACCCCACTGTGGGAGAAGGCGCGCGGGCGCTGGCTCCCGGTCCCCGTGGTGGGCAGGATGCGCTCCCCACGGCCCTCGGCCCCTGCCAGGCCGGCCTTCCCCTCCGGCCCCAGCAGCACCTGCATCTCAGAGGGACCTGCGAGGAAGGGAGGGGGGAAAGGTCAGGAGGGCCGAGGGGGGTGGGGGAGGGGGGAAGGAGGGAGGGAGGGGCTCACCTCCAGGGAGGGCGGCGCCTCCTGTCTCGGACATGCTGCGCTCCCGCATCTCCTTGGCGCATCCCCCGGGTCCCAGGGGCTTCAGGTCGGAGGTGGACTTCTTCCGGTCCTTGTTGCACCACTTCCAGTCCGGGTGCGCTTTGAAGTGGGCCTCCTTCACCTGGGTACAGAGGGGGAGGGGATGCATTTGAGAGGAGGGAAGAGGGAGACGTGTGGCACATGCTACACGTGTCTCTGGAAAGGAGACATGCTGCAGGAGGGTAAATCTGGCACCCAAAGCCCCGAACATCCAACCCGAGTAAATCTTGCTCTACCAATTCATTCTGAGCAGAGGATGGAGAGCCGTGAGCCGGGCTGAAGCCCCCCCTCCGCTCAAGCACAAATAATAATGTATTGTCGAAGGCTTTCATGGCTGAAATCACTCAGTTCTTGTGGGTCTTTTCGGGCTATACGGCCATGTTCTAGAGGCATTTCTTATTTATTTATTTACTTTGCTTCTCTACGGCTGTATCTCAAGCCCGAAGGCGACTCACGGCGGTTCACAAACAGTAAAAACAGTAGAAACAGCAGTGGTTCCATACAACATATAACAATTGACTTAACACATGATCCATAAATTACCAATAAGCAATTACAATGCACAATTATTACAAAAAGCAACCATACCCAATCTTCTCATCATCCAAGCGTAGTCCAGGTTCGTCGTCCATTGTTCCATTCCTATGTTCCATTCCCAGATTGCACTAAATTACTCAAATTACTCAATTATTCAATTTCTCCTGACGTTTCGCCTGCATCTATGGCAAGCATCCTCAGAGGTAGTGAGGTCTTCTGTTTGGTAACTGGGAAAAGGGGTTTATATATCTGTGGAATGACCAGGGTGAGACTCTAATCACCTTTCAAGAAGAGTTTGCTCCAGGCACAGTCAGCCCATTGTATGCTAATCAAGGTGGTCAGTTGAAATATTCACACCTAGCCCAACTGACAAAAGTCCTTTGTCTCACCCTGGTCATTCCACAGATATATAAACCCCTTTTCCCAGTTACCAAACAGACCTCACCTCTGAGGATGCTTGCCATAGATGCAGGCGAAACGTCAGGAGAGAATGCCTCTAGAACATGGCCATATAGCCCGAAAAGACCCACAAGAACTTATACAAATAATAATCATAGAATCATAAAATCATAGAATCAAAGAGTTGGAAGAGACCTCATGGGCCATCCAGTCCAACCCCATTCTGCCAAGAAGCAGGAATATTGCATTCAAATCACCCCTGACAGATGGCCATCCAATAATAAATCTTTATTTGTAACCCCCCCCCCCCCCCACATCTCTCCGAAAGGACTCGGGGCAGCTAAAAAAGCCCTCAAGGTGCCACACACAAATAGAATTCGGTATCCTCAAAGAAGAAGACTCCAGCCGCCCTCCGATGCCCGCAGTCTCACATCTGAGACCCCCAAACCAAGCATGAGGTGTCACCAAAACAAAGCAGGAGAGACCCCCAAAGAAAGGGCGGGGTATCTCCTAAAACAAAACCGGAGAGACCCCAAAACAAAGAACGAGGCCCTCCAAACAAAGCATGAGAGGTCACCAAAACAAAGCCTGAGGCATCATTGGAGAGGCGCCTTTTCTGCCCTCGTGTCACCCGCATGGGACCAGGTATGGACCACACTGGACGCATGGAAGGCGGTGAACCAGGATCCCGACGTGGACCTCTCCCCACAACACCCCCGTTCCACCTATCCCAGTTATATTCTACCCTGTTCATGTCCAGCATTATTTTTTAAATTTTAATCTATTACATTTGGCCCGGCCACTGGTTTTTAAATGCTTGTGTGTTACTGTTGATTGTTTATTTTTTGTTTATGTGATTTATATTATTATTTCTTTATTTATTTATTACTGCGCTTGTATACCGCCGTTTCTCAGCCTAAATTGGCGACTCAACGCGGTTTACAACTCCACAACAATCAACAATATTCAGTTTAAAAGCATAAAACAACATACAATACATAATATTGGGCCACCAATATAATCCAATGCATTTCTTAACTAGAATCGTAATCCAATTTCATCGTCCATGATTACCAGTCCTTAATCAACAATTTTATTGCCTCGGATTAACCGAATGCTTGTTTGAACATCCATGTATTAATTGTATTGTATTGATTGTTTTGTTATTGCTTTGTTTATTGATGTACTGTGGGCTTGGCCTCATGTAAGCCGCACAGAGTCCCTTGGGGAGATGGTGGCGGGGTATAAATAAAGTTGTTATTATTATTATTATTATTATTATTATTATTATTATTACTATTATTATTATATTATATGCATCACGGTCTGGCCGGTGAGGGCACGAAAGGTCAACGAGTCCTTCCCAATTGGGGGAATCCCTGGTCCGAGGGGCAGCCATACCTGGAAGGCCAGATCGTGGTATTTCTGTTTCTCCTTGGGGCCCAGCGCGTACCACCACTCGCCCAGGATCTTGCTGACGGTGCGGTTGTCCTGGTTGGGGTGCCGCTGGTGGACCAGGGCCCGGTGCCTCTTGCTGAAGATCATGAAGGCGTTCATCGGTCGCCGGATGTGGTCTTTCTCCCTCTGCCGGAAAGAGGAACGGAGGAGTGGGTTCAAAGGGTGGCCCCAGAAGATCCCCCCCCACACACACACCTCTCCCTCCGCAGCAGGAGGAGCAAAGGGCCGGCACCTTGTTGGGGCTGCGGCCGTCCTTCTCGGAGGAGGAGTCCCGGTCTTTGGGCAGAGCACTCAGCGACTGCGTCCGGCGCTTTCCCGGAGGGAGCGAGAGCGGGATCTCGGGAGACACAATCGACAGGAACCTGCAGAAAGAGGGAAGGAAGCGGGTCGAGAACCAAAGGCCGGCAAACGTGCACCACAGCTGGTTTGAAGGCAATCAGGCAAAACTCAATGACGCCATGAAGTTGGGACTCGAGAAGCACAAGATAAATAAATGCAATGGTGAATCTGGACCAAACTTGGTTCTCAACCTTTCTAATGCTGCGACCCCTTAGTATAGTTCCCCACGTTGTGGTGACCCCCAAGCATAACATTTTCATTGCTATTTCGTAACTGTAATTTTGCTACTGTTAGGAATTGTAATGTAAATATCTGATATGCAGGATGTATTTTCAAATCCCAAATAACCAATACACCCAAATGTGAATGCTAGTGAGGTTGGGGGGAGGACTGATTTTGTAATTTGGGAGTTGTAGTTGCTGGGATTTATAGTCCACTTATAATCAGAGAGCATTCCGAACTCCACCAGCGATGGATTTGAACCAAACTTGGCTCCCATGACCAATGGAAAACACTGGAAGGGTTTGATGGGCATTGACCTTGAGTTTGGGAGTTGTAGTTCACCTACATCCAGAGAGCACTGTGGACGCAAGCAATGGTGGATCTGGACCAAACTTGGCACGAATACTCAATATGCCCAAATGTGAACACTGGTGGAGCCTGGGGAAAATGGACCTTGACTTTTGGGAGTTGTAGTTGCTGGGATTTATAGTTCATTGCAATCAAAGAACATTCTGAACTCCACTCCCGAGGGATGTCAACCCTAAGGCTTGTTCTGCGGAGGTGGCTCTGCCTCCCTCTGGGGCTGAGAGAGCGTGACCTGCCCAGGGCCAGGCGGTGGGCTTCTAGGCTGAGAGAGGATTGGAAATTCTTCAGAAGCAAGGCAGTCCCACATGCTGTGTTGGCTCCCTCAGCAGAGGCAGCAGAGAGTGGAGCCTTTTTGCATAAACACCCACATTGCAAACGAAGCACAGAAAGGTATTAAAAGGCCCAAGGGTCCGCAAAGCACTTGGGGGGAGGCAAGGGCTGCCCCCCCCACCCCCAACTCTAAGACCGCCCTGACTTGCCTGCAGGCTGATATGGGCAGGATATAAATAATGTAAATAAAATAAATAAATAAGACATAGCTTTTCGTTCCCAGTTGCAACCTACTGAAGGAAGCCATTCCCACTTGTGCCAGGATCTCTCTAGGGCAGTGTTTCCCAACCTGGGGGTCGGGACCCCTGCTTCTTGGCAGGGGGTTGGACTGGATGGCCCATGAGGTCTCTTCCAACTCTTTGATTCTATGATTCTATGAGGGGGTTGTGAGGGGGAGTTAGAGGGGTCACCAAAGACCATAAGAAAACACAGTATTTTCCGATGGTAATGGGGATTCCATGTGGGAAGTTTGAGCCACTTCTATCGTTGGTGGAGTTCAGAATGTTCTTTGATTGCAATGAACTATAAATCCCAGCAACTACAACTCCCAAATGTCAAGATCTATTTCCCCCAAACTCCACCAGTGTTCACATTTGGGCATATTGAGTATTCGTGCCAAGTTTAGTCCAGATCCACCATTGCATGAGTCCACAGTGCTCTCTGGATATAGGTGAACTACAACTCCCAAACTCAAGGTCAATGCCCATCAAATCCTTCCAGAGTTTTCCATTGGTCATGGGAGCCAAGTTTGGTTCCATTCCATCGCTGGTGGAGTTCGGAATGCTCTTTGATTATAAGTGAACTATAAATCCCAGCAACTACAACTCCTAAATTACAAAATCAATCCTCCCCCAACCCCACTAGCATTCACATTTGGGTGTATTGGGTATTTGTGCCCAGTTTGGTCCAGCGAATGAAAATGCATCCTGCATATCAGATATTTACATTATGATTTATAACAGGAGCAAAATGACTGTTATGAAGTAGCATTGAAAACAATATTATGGTTGGGGGTCACCACCACATGAGGGGCTGTATTCAGGGGTCACGGCATTAGGGAGGTGGAGAACCACTGCTGTAGGGGAATGCCCAAGTGGGCCGAAGCCAGACTCACGCGTCATCGTGGTCGCTCTCAGTCTCGCTGTCCAGGCGTGGGGGGCCCGTGGCATCCTCTTCCTGTTGCTGCTGCTGCGAGGGGGGCCCTCCGATGGACCCGGCTGCTGCGGCCGAGGGGGGCCGGGGGGCTGGAATGGGGCTGTCAGGGCGGGGGGCACTTGGCCTGACCACGGACTCAGGCCCCGAAGAGGAGGAGGTGCCGGCCACGCCACTGGGGGGCTCGTGGGCCACGGCAGCTGACTCCGGGGGCTCTGGGGGGGGGGGGAAGCAAGGGATCATGTGAGAGGAACACATAAGTGACAGGGCAGCCCCCTCCCCCCTTGCGGCCCCCTCCTCACCTTTGCTCTGGCCGCAGCCCGAGGGGTGGCTGGCAGGCTGCTGGCCTTCGCTGGGCTGGACAGAGGAGTCGGCTGGCTGGGGGCCAGGAAGGGCACCAGCGAGTGCCAGGGGAAGACCGCCACGGAGCGCGGCTCCACGTTCGTCCACACTGCGGGGGGAAGCAGAGCATGAGGGACCTCAAACCAAAGGCCGAAGAAGAGCCCCCAATCCAAAATATGAGATGCCACCCCCCCCCCAAATGAAGCACGAGATATCACCCAAACAATACCCGAGAGGCCCCCAAAACACAAGCGCAAAGGTGGAAACGCAAAGGCCGAAGAAGAGCCCCCAATCCAAAATATGAGATGCCACCCCCCCCCCAAATGAAGCACGAGACATCACCCAAACAATACCCGAGAGGCCCCCAAAACACAAGCTGAGAGGCTCAAAGGTGGAAACACAAGGCTGGGGGAAAAGACCCCCTTCCATTCACAAAGACACACACACGACTGACCGGAGCCATGCCCCATTTGCCCCCCCTCCCATAAAAAGAGAGGCCAGTCCCGAGGAAAGGGGTGGGAGGGCTCCCCTTCCCGTGCCAGGAAGCAACCTTGCCCCCCCCCCTTTTCCCAGCTGGAAGCCAGGCGGAGGAATGTTTACAGCTGCCCAAAGAGGAGGGGAGGGGGAGAGGAAGGCACCTGGCTCCATCCCAGGGAGGGAGGGGGAGGGCTGTGGGAAGGACCCTGGCCTGGCCTCCCCCTCCCTCCAGCGGGCCTCTGCCTCCAGGAAGGAGAGGGGCCCAGCGCTCCCTCCGCTTCCTACTTCCCGTATCAGGCCCAGCGGTGCTTCCTCCTCCCCCTTCCTGAGCCTGTCCTGCGAGACAATGCCCCTCCGGCAAAGGGCCAAGTCTCACCAAGCAGAGACACCCCCCCCCTTGAAGGGGAGCCCCACACCAAAGCCAGGAGCAGAGAAGCCCTAAGGGATCTCGGGGGGGGGGGGGGGGGCTGGCTCTGACCCTCCAGTCGCCCTGTAGCATCATCATCATAATTATTGTTGTTGTTGTTATTATTATGTCTGTACTTCGATCTGGGGGTCCGGGCTCCCCCAGCTAAGGAGGAGGAGGAGGAGAAGAGAGGAAGAATTGGAAGAAGAAGAAGAGGAGGAGGAGGAGGAGGACAGTAAGAATAAGAAGAATGAGAAGGAGAAGAGGAGGAAGAATTGGAAGAAGAAGAAGAAGAAGAAGAGGAGGAGGAAGAGGAAGAAGAATGAGAAGGAGGAGGAGAGGAGGAAGAATTGGAAGAAGAAGAGGAGGAGGAAGAAGAAGAGTAGGAGGAGGAAGGAGAAGAAGATGAGTAGGAAGAATTGGAAGAAGAGGAAGAAGAAGAAGAGAGGAGGAGGAGGAAGAATGAGAAGGAGGAGGAGGAGGAGGAGAGGAGGAAGAATTGGAAGAAGAGGAGGAGGAAGAGGAAGAAGAATGAGAAGGAGGAGGAGGAGAAGAAGAGGAGGAATAGGAAGAATTGGAAGAAGAGGAGGAGGAGGAGGAAGAAGCATGAGAAGGAGGAGAAGAGGAGGAAGAATTGGAAGAAGAAGAGGAGGAGGAGGAGGAAGAAGAATTGGAAGAAGAGGAGGAGGAGGAGGAGAGGAAGAAGAAGAAGAACAACAACAACAACTTTATTCTTCTACCCTGCCTCTATCTCCCTGAAGGGGCAGCTTACATGGGGCCCAAGCCCAAGCCAGAATACAATTAAAATTAAAAACAAAACAATAACAATTAAGACATTGTAAAACACCGTAAAACAACATAACAATAATAGCTAGCAACAACAATAACAGCAGACTGGTTTTGGAGGGGGGGGGGGGGGAGAAAGCCACTAAAGAGCCCAGGACAAGGCCAGAGAGCAGGAAGCCTTCTCCACCGCCTTGGACTCCTCCTCCTCTTCCTGCGCAAGGCATCAGGCCCAGCCCCCCTCCCATGCAGCCACTGACCACTGGCACTGACCGCAGGGGAGCGCCTGGCCAACTGAGAATCAAAGGCTCCTAGAGTTGGAAGAGACCCCAAAGAGGGCCAGCCAGCCCAGCTCAGCCCTCTTCTTCCTGCTGGGCAGGAAAGCACAATCCAATCCTTCCCGACAGATGGCCACCCAGCCTCTGCTGAAATACCTCCAGGGAAGGAGATGGAGAGATAGACAGGATCCTAACATTAGAAGAGATCCCAAGGGCCATTCAGCCCAGCCCTCTCCTTTCTGCCAGGCAGGAAAGCACAATCCGATCCCTCCCGACAGATGGCCACCCAGCCTCTGCTTAAATATCTCCAGGGAAGGAGATGGGCACATGATCCTAAAGTTAGAAATGATCCCCAGGGCCGCCCAGCCCAGCCGGAGCATTCGATGGCAAGGTTGTAGATTCAAATCAGGGGAGAGCGCGGATGAGCTCCCTCTGTGAGCTCCAGCTCCCCATACAAAGGGGACATGAGAGAAGCCTCCCACGAGGATGGTCAGGAATCAAAACATCCGGGCAACATCCTTACAGACAGCCAATCCTCTCACACCAGAAGCGATATGCAGTTTCTCTCACACACACACACAAATCCAGCCTAGCCCTCTTCTTTCTGCCAGGCAGGAAAAGCACAAATCTGACCCACCCCAACAGATGGCCACCCAGCCTGCAATGGATAGGGAACAACCTGACCAAGTCTGATAGCTTGGAGCGGTCGGAAGTCAAAACGCAATTGAAGACCCATGCAGAAGAGGTGCGGACCCAGCAATCTATTGCTGCGATATATATATATACACACACACACACACACACACACACACACAAGCACACGCACAATATGTGTGTGTGTGTGTGTATAATTTATTGTATATATTGTATGCTTGGAAGTTTCTGAATGTGTTGTATCCACCACTTCAAGCTGTGAATAGAGGCAGGTAATAAAGTAAAATCTATTAATGGGGGATCTTGGGCCCTCCAGGTGTTTTGGACTCCAACTCCCAGCATTCCTCACAGCCTCAGGCCCTTTCCTTTTCCCCCTCCGCCGCTTAAGCGGCGGAGGGGGAAAAGGAAGGGGCCTGAGGCTGTGAGGAATGCTGGGAGTTGGAGTCCAAAACACCTGGAGGGCTTAAATTGGCCCATGCCTACTTGAAAGGTAGAGCGGCCCATTTCCCATCGTGGTCAACTGTGAATTGCACATATGGCGGATAAGAACAACAAAAAATATGCACAAATTCACAGGTGAGCACTCAGGAAACTACGGTTACAGGTAAGCAACCTATATTTTCCCCACCTTGCATTCCCTGAGAGATGAGGATGACTCCCTCTTGCATCTGCCCCCCCCCCACCCCGCCCCGCCCGGCCTTCCTCCTGCAAAGTGGGCTCAATTATTCAGCGTCCTGAGTGCATCTTGGCGGTCAGCTTCTGCCGGGAAGGGAGCGAGCGGGTGAGCGAAGCAGCATTGCTGGCTCAGTGGCTTCCTGTCCTCCGGCGGTGACCACATCCCTCCCAGCGGAGAAAGGCAAGGCAATTGGGACCGGGGGGGGGGGGGCAGGAAGGACATTAAGACCCCCCCTTCCCAGTTATTGATGCACGCAGAGCGAGTGGAGCGCCCACACAACAAGCAGCAAGGACACGGAGGAGCATCACTTCAGCCCGCCATCGCTCTTCAACACAGGCTGGAATCAGAGTCCCAAAGAAGGAGGAGGGAACTACACGCCGTCCCCAAGTTACAAACGTACAACTTGCAAACGACTCCTAGTTAGGAACAGGACTGAGGCAACAGGAAGTGAGAGGAATCTGCCCCTAACATGGGGAACCCACTCCTGGAGGAGTCATTATTATGGGGATGGGGGAAAGGGGTCTCCAAGGAAGCCGAGTCTCCAATCCCGGTTTCCACAACAAAGCCAGGTTTCCCCAAATTCAATTCTCACGGGGACAGAAAGTGAGGTGAAACCATCTGAACAGAGGCACAGGCAGCACACATGAAACACCTCACAGGGACAGAAAGTGAGGTGAAACCATCTGAACAGAAGCACAGGCAGCACAAAGAACAGCACAGGGGTGGGGAATGGGGTGGGTGTTTACCCTTCCCTATGGGATCCAAAGCTAAAACACACACATATACATATATGGCTGGAGTTGCACTTACAAGGTGTCCTTGTTCTGAGTTACATACAAATTCAACTTCAGAACAAACCTACATGACCTCACTACCTCTGAGGATGCTTGCCATAGATGCAGGCGAAACGTCAGGAGAGAATGCCTCTAGAACATGGCCATAGAGCCCGAAAAAACCTACAACAACCCAAACCTACAGAACCTCTCTTGGGGACTGCCTGTGCAAGGCAAGGTCTCTTTGGGGGGGGGGGGGGGCTCTGTGCATACCCCCTCCCTCCTGACTTCCCCAGCATCCAGAGGGGAGAGGGGCAATCCACTGAGACCCCCCCCCCACCCAAAAGACAGTGCCGACGACAACAACAACCAGAGCCTTGGCTCTTGTTGTTGTTTTTAATCTAGAAAGCAGGGGGGGGGCACTGGGCTGACCTCAGAGAGGAGATTACTAGCAGCAGAAAACACTGTTCCAGGAAGGAAGGAAGGAAGGAAGGAAGGAAGGAAGGAAGGAAGGAAGGAAGGAAGGAAGGGGAAAAAGGAAAAGGGAAGGAGAAAAAGGAAGGAAAAAGGAAGGAAGGAAGGAAGGAAAAAAAGGAAGGAAGGAAGGAGAAAAAGGAAGGAAACAAGGATGGAAGGAAGGAAGGAAGGAAGGAAGGAAGGAAGGAAAGGAGAAAAAGGAGGGAAGGAAAAAAGGAAGGAAAAGGGAAGGAAGGAAGGAAGGAGAAAAAGGAAGGAAAAAAAGAATAGATGGGTGGATGAATGGAAGGAAGGAAGGAAGGAAGAAAGGAGAAAAAGAAAGGAAGGAAAAAGGAAGGAAGGAAGGAAAGAAAGAAAAAAAGGAAGGAAGGAGAAAAAGGAAGGAAGGAAAAAGGAAGGAAGGAAGGAAGGAAGGAAAAAAAGGAAGGAAGGAAGGAGAAAAAGGAAGGAAACAAGGATGGATGGATGGATGGATGGAAGGAAGGAAGGAAGGAAGGAAGGAAGGAAGGGAGAAAAGGAAGGAAGGAAAAAAGGAAGGAAAAGGGAAGGAAGGAAGGAAGGAAGGAAGGAGAAAAAGGAAGGAAAAAAAGAATAGATGGGTGGATGAATGGAAGGAAGGAAGGAAGGAAGGAAGGAGAAAAAGGAAGGAAGTAAAAAAAGGAAGGGAAAAAGGAAAAGAAGGAAGGAAGGAAGGAAGGAAGGAAGGAAGGAAGGAAGGAAGGAAGGGAAGGAAGGAAGAAAGGAAGGAAGAAAAGAAGGAGAAAAAGGAAGGGGAAAAAGGAAGGGGAAAAAGAAAGGAAGCAGGACCCACTGGAGGGATCACTCCACAGAAGGGTCCACATGGGGGGAAAGAAGGGGGGATTATGGTAATAATTATAATTATAATAATGCCCATATGATAATAATAATAATAATAATAACAACAACAACAACAGCGAAGATTCTGATAATAGCATGATAGGCTTGGAAGGCGTCTCTCGTGTCCCCGATTATCCTGTGAGGAGAGAAGCCTCCCCGCAGGAGAGTAACGCATCTGAGCCTCCCCTGAGCAACCTCTTCATAGATGGCTGATTCTCTCACACCAGAAGCTACTTGCAGCATGCAACCAAACAAACTTGGAAGACAACCCTCAAGGGACACCCAGTTCCACTTTTTTCCTGCCAGGCAGGAAGGCACCATCCAATCCCTCCTAGCAGATTGCCATCTGGCCCCTACTTAATGATGATGATGATGATAACAAGAATAACGATGACGATAATAATACTATAAATGATAATAATGAAATGAAAATAATGCTGATAATAATGAAAATGATGATATAATACTAATGATAAGAATAAGCAGAATAATGATACTATTAAGAATGATAATAAGAATAATGATAATAATGATGATGACAAGATGAATGACAATAGCCATAAGAATAACAATGATAACAATCTGAAGAATAATAATGATAAGAGTAAGAATGAAAATAACAATGACAATAATAAGAATAAGCACAATGATAAGAATAATAAATTGATTGATAATAGCAATGCTAATAATAATGAAAATGCTAAGAATAATGATGATAATGATAACAACAATAATGCTGACAATAAGGTAATAATAATAATAATAATAATAAGCTCAATTGGGTTAATGATAATTAGAATAAAGATAAGAATGATAATAAGAATAATGATAGATAACAATAATAATGCTGACAATTAGGTAATAATAATAATAATAATAAGCTCAATTGTGTTAATGATGATAATTAGAATACAGATAATAACAAGAATGATAATAAGAATAATGATAATAATATGAAGAATGATGATAACAATACTAATAATGACAATAAGAATGATAATAATGGGGATGACAGTAATAACAATAATGAGAGTAACATAACAATGGTTATGATGATAATAAGGCCAATGATGACTATAATAATAATGATAATAATAAGGTGCTGATGACACTAATGATGATGATAATGATAACAAGACAATGATAACAATAGTAATGATGACAATGATCCTTGACTGGGGGCCTAAGCCCCAATGAGACCCCCTTGCTGCTGATGGTAATGATAATATTGATGAAGGCAATAATAATAATAATCATAATAATATAACAATAAGAATAATAAAAATGACAATACTGATGCACGACTCCTTGAGCCCCTTTCTGATGATATTATTATTAATAATAATATGACAATGATAATAATAAGATAATGATGAGGACAGTAATGCCGATACTGATCCCTGCCTGGGGGCCCCTGCCCTACAACTGAGACCCCTCGACCCCCAATGAGACCCCTTTTGGCCCCTCCCCTTGACAATGACAGAAATAATAATAAGAATGACGGTAAGAACAATAAGAACAATAACAATAACACTGATAACGATAACAATATAATAAGGAAAATAATGCTGATAATAATGATGATTATGATGATAGGATGACTATAATAATGCTGCTAACAAGGATGATGATAGCATTGATGACAGTGATCCCTGGCTGCCCCCCCCCCCGCCCTCCAACCAGGACCCCTTGAGCCCCCCATGAGACCCCCCCTTGCTGATGGGGACAATATTGAGGCTGAGATGATAATAATGAAATTAAAATAAGTGATGATAGGAACGATGCGGCTGACCCCTGCCTGCCTCCCTTGCCCCCGACCCAAGACCCCTTGAGCTCCAATGGGACCCCTTTGGTGAGGATGATATTGATAATAATAACAATAAGGTAATGATGTTTGATGATATTGATAAGAATAATAATAATAATGCGGACCCAAGACCCCTCGAGCCCCAGTGAGACCCCCTTGCTGCTAATGATAATATTGATACTACTAATATAATGATAACAATGAAATGACAACAATAACGAGATACTGATAATAATGCTGATAGTAATGGTGATGATAGTATTGATGACAGGGATCCCTGGCCCCTCCCCCCCCCCCACTCCAACCAAGACCCCCCCAAGAGACCCAAGAGACTTATTATATGTTAATAAGTAATGATTACAATAATTGATGATGATAGGAACGATGAGGCTGACCCCTGCCTGCCCCCACCCAAGCCCCCATAACGATAACAATAACAATAAGGTAATAATGATGTGAGTAAGAATATTGATAATAATAATAATAATGCTGATCCAAGACCTCTTGAGCCCCAATGAGACCCCTTTGGTGAGGATGATAATAATATTGATAATAACAATAAGGTAATAATGATGTTAATAAGAATTATAATGATAATGATAATGCTGATCCAAGACCCCTTGAGACCCCTTTGGTGAGGATGATGATAATATTGAGGATAATAACAATAAGATAATGATAATAATAATACTGATCCAAGACCCCTTGAGCTCCAATGAGACCCCTTTCGAGAGGATAATAATATTGATAATAATGATATTAATAAGAATAATATTGATGATGATAATAATAATAATAATACTGATCCAAGACCCCTTGAGCCCCAATGAGACCCCTTTCGAGAGGATAATAATATTGATAATAATAATAATAATAATAATAATGCTGATCCAAGACCCCTTGAGCCTCAATGAGACCCTTTGGGTGAGGATGATAATGATAATATTGAAGATAATAACAATAAGGTAATAATGATATTAATAAGAATTATGATAATGATAATAATACTGATCCAAGACCCCTTGAGCCCCAATGAGACCTCTTTAGTGAGGATAATAATATTGATGATAATAACAATAAGGCAATAATGATATTAATAAGAATTATAATAATGATAATAATAATAATAATGCTGATCCAAGACCCCTTGAGCCCCAGTGAGACCCCCCTCCCTTGTGGATGATGACAACATTGGTGATAATCCTAATATAATGATGATAACAACAATGAAATGATAACAATAATGAGATAATAATAATAATAATATTGTTGATGATAGTCTTGGTGACAAGGATCCCTGTTCCCTCCCCCTGCCCTCCAACCAAGATCCCTCCCCTCCCCCTTGCTGATGGGGATGATAATATTGATTATGATAATAGTGATGCCCCTCCCAGACCTTGTGCCCCCCTCCCCGAGACCCCTTGGTCCCCCCTTTGCTGAAGATTATAATATTCTTATAGTAGTGATGCCCACCCCCTTGCTGATGAGGATGGTAATATTATGATAGTAGTGATGCCCCCCTTGCTGATGAGGATGATAATATTGATTATGATAATATTGATTATGATAGTGATGCCCCCCCTGACCTTGTGCCCCACTCCCCCTACCTGAGACCCCTTGCTCCCCCCCCCCCTTGCTGAAGATGATAATATTCTGATAGTAGTGGTGCCCTCCCCCTTGCTGATGAGGCTGATAATATTATAGTAGTGATGCCCCTCCCAGACCTTGTGCCCCCCTCCCCCTACCTGAGACCCCTTGCCCTCCCCCTTTGCCGAAGATTATAATATTATGATAGTAGTGGTGCCCCCCCCCTTGCTGATGAGGATGATAATATTGATTATGATAGTAGATATGCCCCCCCACCTTGTGCCCCCCCTTGCTGAAGATTATAATATTCTGATAGTAGTGATGCCCCCCCTTGCTGATGAGGATGATAGTACTGATTATGAGAATAGTGACGCCCCCCCCCCGACCTTGTGCCCCCCTACCAGAGACCCCTTGCCCCCCCCTGCCTTGCTGAAGATGATAATATTATGATAGTCGTGATGCCCTCCCCTTGCTGATGAGGATAATATTGATTATGATAATAGTGATGCCCCCCACCTTGTGCCCCCTTCCCTCTACCTGACACTCCTTGCCCCCCGCCTTGCTGAATATATTATGATAGTAGTGATACCCCCCCCTTGCTGATGAGGGTGATAATATTGATTATGATAATAGTGATGCCCCCCTCCCCCTACCCGAGACGCCTTGCCCCCCCGCCTTGCTGAAGATGATATTATGATAGTAGTGATGCCCCTCCCTGACCTTGTGCCCCCCCTACCTGAGACCCCTTGCTCCCCCCTTGCTAAAGATAATATTATGATAGTAGTGATGCCCCCCCCAATGTTGTGCCCCCTCCCCCTACCTGAGACCCCTTGCCCCCCCTTGGTGAAGATGACAATATTATGGTAGTAGTGATGCCCCCCCATGACGTTGTGCCCCCCTCCCCCTACCTGAGACCCCTTGCTCCCCCCCTTGCTGAATATAATATTATGATAGTGATGCCCCCCCCCCACGACGTTGTGCCCCCCTCCCCTATCTGAGACCCCTTGCCCCCCCCCTTGGTGAAGATGACAATATTATGATAGTAGTGATGCCCCCCCACGACGTTGTGCCCCCTCCCCTACCTGAGACCCCTTGCCCCCCCCTTGGTGAAGATGACAATATTATGGTAGTAGTGATGCCCCCCCCACGACGTTGTGCCCCCCTCCCCCTACTTGAGACCCCTTGCTCCCCCCCTTGCTGAAGATAATATTATGATAGTAGTGATGCCCCCCCCCAACGTTGTGGCCCCCTCCCCTACCTGAGACCCCTTGCCCCCCCCTTGGTGAAGATGACAATATTATGGTAGTAGTGATGCCCCCCCCCACGACGTTGTGCCCCCCTCCCCCTACTTGAGACCCCTTGCTCCCCCCCTTGCTGAAGATAATATTATGATAGTAGTGATGCCCCCCCCAACGTTGTGGCCCCCTCCCCTACCTGAGACCCCTTGCCCCCCCCTTGGTGAAGATGACAATATTATGGTAGTAGTGATGCCCCCCCCCACGACGTTGTGCCCCCCTCCCCCTACTTGAGACCCCTTGCTCCCCCCCTTGCTGAAGATAATATCATATTATGATAGTAGTGATGCCCCTCCCAGACCTTGTGCCCCCCCTACCTGAGACCCCTTGCCCCCCCCCTTGGTGAAGATAATATCATATTATGATAGTAGTATTATGACCCCCCCCCGGTGCCCCCCTCCCCTTCCCCTTCCCCTCCCCCCTGACTGACCGAACATGCCGAGGCCTCGGGGGGGCGGCGCTGGGCCCCCCCCTTGGGCGGAGAACATCCTCCTCCTCCTCCTCCTCCTCCTCCTCTGGCCTCAAGGCGCCGCCATCCTCCTCCTCCTCCTCAATCTTTCTCTTGGCGGGGGGGCGGGGCTACGGGGCCCCTCCCTCTCCGGGACTCCCCCCGGCACCACCGCCGCCGCCCCCGAGCGCCCCCATCCGCGGCCTCCCTCTTCTTCCTCCTCAATCTCTCTCTCCTCTCTCTTCCCGCTGCTGCTGCTCCTCCCGCCGCCCAACGAAGCCAGCCTCCCCCCTTCCCTCCCTCCTTCTCTTCCGTCACGCATGCCCCATGGAGCCCCCGCCGCCCCATTGGCTGCCGCCACGCCGGTCATTCACATGCAAATGAGGCCCCCGCCCGCGCAGAAAGGGCCGCCGCCTCCCATTGGGCGACCCTGGAATGTCAGTCATATGCAAAACAGCGGAGGAGCGAAGGGGGGAGAGTCACGTGGCAGCGCGGGCGCCCATTGGCCCGCCTTTACTCCAGCGCGCAGAAGGAGGGAGGGAGGGAAAGAGGGAGGGAGGGGCCACGCCCGAGGAGGGAGGGAGGGAAGAGCGGAAGTCGAGGGCAGGAAGAGGGGAAGGGAAGGGGCTAGAGTGTCCTCAGGCCTTCCTCCGAGATGTCAGGCCTGCCTCAGGGTAATGGGAGGGAAGAAGAGGGGGCTCTCTGACTAGATAATAGGGATATAAATATATATATGAAGTAAATATATATAACAATGGGTAATATTCTATCACATCAATGACTCAAATCTAGAAATAGCTTTCTAAGATCTACAGAGACACTCGCCGGAACACCTCAGCAAGCGAGAGTCCAAAAGTGGCAGGCCCAAACCCTGGGTAAAGCAGGGGGTGGGGGGCTCTCGGACTATATAACCATGTGTAATACAATATCATGATATCACATCTCCAGCTCATCCCTTGTTTGGGTCTCAGCCAGCACGTCAACGACTTACATCTAGAAATAGTTTTCTAAGATCTACAGAGACACTCGCCAGAACACCTCAGCAAGCGAGAGTCCAAAAGGGGCAGGCTCAAACCCAGGGTAAAGCAGGGGGTGGGGGGCTCTCGGACTATATAACCATTACAATATCATAATATCATGATATCACATCTCCAGCTCATCCCCTGTTTGGTTCTCAGCCAGCACGTCAACGACCTACATCTAGAAATAGTTTTCTAAGATCTACAGAGACACTCGCCAAAACACCTCAGCAAGCGAGAGTCCAAAAGGGGCAGGCTCAAACCCAGGGTAAAGCAGGGGGTGGGGGGCTCTCGGACTATATAACCATTACAATATCATAATATCATGATATCACATCTCCAGCTCATCCCCTGTTTGGTTCTCAGCCAGCACGTCAACGACTTACATCTAGAAATAGTTTTCTAAGATCTACAGAGACACTCGCCAGAACACCTCAGCAAGCGAGAGTCCAAAAGGGGCAGGCTCAAACCCAGGGTAAAGCAGGGGGTGGGGGGCTCTCGGACTATATAACCATTACAATATCATAATATCATGATATCACATCTCCAGCTCATCCCCTGTTTGGTTCTCAGCCAGCACGTCAACGACCTACATCTAGAAATAGTTTTCTAAGATCTACAGAGACACTCGCCAGAACACCTCAGCAAGCGAGAGTCCAAAAGTGGCAGGCTCAAACACAGAACCTGATACCAAATGAGAGACTCCCCCTTCCTGGGCACACAGAAGACTGGGCGACTTGGAAGGCCAGACTGCACTCGGGCACCACGAGACATCTGCCCTTGCGCTACGCTACTCTGCTGCTGAGTATGCGTGCCCAGTGTGGAACACATCTCACCACGCTCAAACAGTGAGTGTGGCTCTTAGTGAGACATGCCGCATTATCACGGGGTGTCTGCGCCCTACACCACTGGAGAAATTACACTGCTTAGCCGGTATTGCACCACCTGACATCCGCCAAGAGTGAAAGGACTAAGGCAGAGACATCTCCAGCTCACCCCCTGTTTGGGTATCGGCCAGCACGTCAACGACTTAAATCTAAAAATAGTTTTCTTAGATCTACAGAGACACTCGCTGGAACACCTCAGCAAGCAAGAGTCCAAAAGTGGCAGGCTCAAACCCAGCACCTCAATCCATGGCTGATACCCAATGAGAGACTCCCCCCTGGGCACACAGAAGAAGACTGGGCGACTTGGAAGGCCAGACTGCACTCTGGCACCACGAGATGCAGAGCCAATCTTAAGAAATGGGGCCACAAAGTGGAGTCCACGACATGCAAGTGTGGAGAAGAGCAAACCACTGACCACCTGCTGCAATGCAACCTGAGCCCTGCCACATGATGCACAAGGGAGGACCTCCTTGCAGCAACCCCAGAGGCACTCCAAGGGGCCAGAGACTGGCCAAAGGACATTTAAGCAACTACCAAACCCACAAGTTGTGTATTTGTCGGTTTGTTTGCTTTGTTCTGTTAGAAATGTAATATAATTGACTGGTTGCTCTGACACGACAAATAAAAAATAATAATATCACATATAAGTATGTGAGAGGAAGCCACAGAGAGGAGGAGGGAGCAATCTTCCTTTCTGCTTCCCTGGAGACTCGGACGCAATGGAACAATGGCTTCAAACTACAAGAGAGGAGATTCCGTCTGAACATGAGGAAGAACTTCCTGACTGTGAGAGCCGTTCAGCAGTGGAACTCTCTGCCCCGGAGTGTGGTGGAGGCTCCTTCTTTGGAAGCTTTTAAACAGAGGCTGGATGGCCATCTGTCAGGGGTGCTTTGAATGCAATATTCCTGCTTCTTGGCAGAATGGGGTTGGACTGGATGGTGGCCCAGGAGGTCTCTTCCAACTCTAGGATTCTATGAATACATTTGTGTCAGGAGCCTGCCTGATGGTAAGGAGGGGGAGAGGGGCTCCTTGACTATATAATGGGGAGAAGGGTGGGATATAAATATATGAAATAAATACATATAACAATGTCTAATATTATATCACAACATGAGTATATTTGTGTCAGGAGCCACTTGAGAAACTGCAAGTCGCTTCTGGTGTGAGAGGATTGGCCACCTGCAAGGACGTTCCCCCGGATGTGTTACCACATCCGGGCATCCTGTAGGAGGCCTCCCTCGCGGGAAGCTGGGGCTGACAGGTGGGAGCTCACCCTGCTCCCCAGGTATGAACCCCTGACCTTTATTTATTTATTATTAGCCCCTGGTGGCACAGTGGGTTAAATCCCTGTGCAGACAGGACTGAAGACTGACAGGTCACAGGTTCGAATCCGGGGAGAGGCGGATGAGCTCCCTCTATCAGCTTCAACTCCTCATGCAAAGGGGACATGAGAAAAGCCTCCCACAAGGATGATAAAAACATCAAAATCATCCAGGCGTCCCCTGGGCAACATCCTTGCAGACAGCCAATTCTCTCACACCAGGAGTCACTCCTGACATGACAAAAAAATAAAAAAATAAAAAATTAATTCGGTCACTTCTACCCCGCCCTTCTCAACTCCCGAGGGGGGGGGGGGACGACGACTCAGGGCAGCTTAAGGTAAAGGTAAAGGTAGTCCCCTGACATGAATTCCAGTCGTGTCTGACTCTGGGACTCTGGTGCTCATCTCCATTTCTAAGCCAAAGAGCCAGCATTGTCCGTAGACACCTCCAAGGTCATGTGGCCGGCATGACTGCACGGAGCGCCGTTACCTTCCCGCCGGAGCGGTACCTATTGATCTACTCACACTTGCATGTTTTCGAACTGCTAGGTTGGACAGCGGAAGCTCACACCGCTCCCCAGAATCAAACCTGCGACCTTTCGTTCAACAAGCTCAGCAGCTCAGTGCTTTAACCCACTGCGCCACTGGGGGCTCCTTAAACTGGCACAATTCGATGCCAACAATTCAACAAATAAATTACATAACAGCAATAACCACAGTAGTTAAAACAATCAATTAAAACAATAACAACTAAACAATTAAAAGCCTTTCAGTTAGCAGTCCTACTGGCACCAGGGTTGAACCCACTGCACCACCAGGGGCTCCTTACACATAATTATATTCTATAGATTAGGTATATACACATACACACAAATATACGCTAGCCATCCCCTGCCACACATTGCTCTGGCCCAGTTTGTGTATATGTTTTGTGTGTATATATCTTTGTGTCTATGTGTGTTTGCGTATATATATGTGGTTTTGCATATGCGTTGTAATGCAACTTTTGCTGTTTGGCTTTCTAAGTCCCTTCCACTGTATTTTTCAGTGTTTTTCTGAGTGATGGTCACTTGTTGACCTGATTGTGTCCAAACTTGGTGTCCATTCGTCCAGTGGTTTTGAAGTTATCTTAATCCCACAAACGAACATTACATTTTTATTTATATAGACCAGCCATCCCCTGCCACACGTTGCTGTGGCCAAGTGTGTGTATATGTGCTTTGTGTGTGTATATCTGTCTGTTTGTGTGTATATGTGCTTTTGCATATGCATTGTAATGTATTTTTTTAATTTTTGGCTTATTAAGTCTTTTTGGCTGTGTTTTTCAGTGTGTTTATGAGTGATGGTCACTTGTTGGCCTGAGAGGTGTATTGTGTCCGAATTTGGTGTCAATTTGTCCAGTGGTTTTTGAGTTATCTTAATCCCACAAACGAACATTACATTTTTATTTATATAGATTAGCTGTCCCCTGCCACACGTTGCTGTGGCCCACATGGGGGTTCTGTGTGGGAGGTTTGGCCGAATTCTCTCATTGGTGGGGATTCAGAATGCTCTGTGATTGTAGGTGAACTATAAATCCCAGCAACTACAACTCCCAAATGTCAGTGTAGTTTTTGTTTTGGGGCTTTTTAAGTCTCTTCTGCTGTGTTATGTTATGTTAATCCCACAAACTAACATTACATTTTTATTTATATAGATACTAGCCATCCCCTGCCACGCATTGCTGTGGCCAAGTGTGTGTATATGTGTTTTGTGTGTGTATAAATGTCCGTTGTAGTTGCTGGGATTTATAGTTCACCTACAATCACAGAGCATTCTGAATCCCCACCAATGAGAGAATTCGGCCAAACCTCCCACACAGATGCAATGCACATGCATTGTAATGTAAATTTTTTGGCTTTTTAAGTCTCTTCTGTGGTGTTTAGTGATGGTCACTCGTTGGCCTGAGAGGTGTCTTGTGTCCAAATATGGTGTCCATTCATCCAGTGGTTTTTGAGCTATGTTTTGAGCTATGTTAATCCCACAAACTAACATTACATTTTTATTTATATAGATGTGTGTGTATAGATAAAATGAAATACTTGGGTGTGCTCAGGGGCAAGGAGGAATTGTGTGTTTTCTTGCCTGGTGTGTTTGTCCTAACAATAATAGCGGTTGATGAATGCCCCCGCCCCCCAGGCCCACCTCCCTAAGGGGACTCAGAGTAGCTTACAGCAATGCAATTAACACATACAAGAAACAATAATAAAACAAATAACCAATTAAATTAAATCAACCAAAGGTAACAACACACTATTGATACAAAGTGAACCAGAACCTATTAAATTAAGAACTCAACCATGGTCAATAAATAAACAGGGATTGCATTATATAAAAGCCATTAGCATATCTCAGTCCCTGTTCTGGTCAGTGGAACCAGTGCCGTCCAGTTAAGAAATTGTGTATTATTGTGTCCAACCATGATCCAAGGCCTGGGCCCTGTAACACTGAATTACAGCACCCCTTTTTGAGATTGAGCCCCTCTTTCGTTGTGCAATGCGCAATGACAACAAATGTGTTGCATTCTACTCATTTTATGTACATGCGGCTCGCTCACTGTCACTTTGTTTGGATTACTGCTTTTTTATGTTTTGTGTATATTGTATTTATATGTTTTGTACCTTACTGCAATGTTGTTTATTTATTGGCAAGGGGTTGGAGTAGGTGGCCCATGTAGCCTCTTCCAATCCTATTATGCTAAGATAAGAAGAAGGATAATAAGAATGACAATAATGATGGTGAGAATGATATAGGAATTACAGTTATAATACTGCATGCCAAGGGGTTGGACTAGGTGGCCCACATGGCCTCTTCCAACCCTATTACTTATAGAATCAGAGAATCCTAGAGTTGGAAGAGACCTGGTGGACCATCATCCAGTCCAACCCCATTCTGCCCAGAAGCAGGAAATTTGCATTCAAATCACCCCCGACAGATGGCCATCCAGCCTCTGCTTCAAAGCCTCCAAAGAAGGAGCCTCCACCACACTCCAGGGCAGAGAGTTCCACTGCTGAACAGCTCTCCTTACAGTCAGGAAGTTCTTCCTCATGTTCAGGTGGAATCTCTTACAGTTTGAAGCCATGGCTCCATTGTGCCCTAGTCTCCAGGGGAACAGAAGCCCTCCCTAGGACTTCCCCTCACATATTTATCCCGTCTCCTCTCAGCCTTCTCTTCTGCAGGCTAAACATGCCTGGCTCTTTCAGCCGCTCCTCATAGGGCTTGGATCCTTTGAGTTGCCCTCTCCCTCTGGACACAGCATTCCAGCCGAGAGTCAACATCTCTCATGATAAGGATAACGAGAATAAGAATGGTAATGATGATACTATGAAGGGTGATAAGATGAAGCCCTTGACCCCCCCCCCCCCACAGGGATGCCAGTCATGGGAGGGCCCCTCCCTCCCTCCCCCTGGCAAGAGGCCCAGCCCTTGGGGATTAAGCCCAGCAGCAGAGTGGCATTCCTGGGATAATCTCTCCTGCAACTGCAGGGAAGACAGGCAGAGAGATTGGGGGGGGGGGCAGCCCACTCATGGCTCTGTGTGTGTGTCGTGCACCACATGACTCCCCCCCCCCCCCTTGGCCGCCCTTCCCAGAAGAGCCTCCTCCTCCTCCTCCTTCTCCCAGTGAGTCACCCTCTTCCTCCTCCTCCTCCTCCTCCTCCTCCTGAGCCCTGACTCAATGCCTCCTCCTCCTCCTGCCCCCTCCCTCCTCTAGCAGCTGGAGGGGAGGGACACAGCACCCCCCCCCAACCAGGTCTCAGCCAATGGGCTCTGAGGTGAAGTGAGGAGAGAAAGAGAGAGAAAGAGGGGGGGGGGGGGAAGAGAGAGAGCAAAAATCCTCTCTCTGGCACATTGCACACACATCCCACTCTGGGCGCCCGTCCAGGCTTGGTCAGGGATGCTATTGTCAAAGTGTAGAGTGGGGTGAGTGTGTGTGTGGGGGGGGAGTAGATGGCAGGGAGAAAGGAAGGACACAAGGCACGACAACGCTCCCACACTCCCACACGCACAAGGCACCGCCAGGGCACGCTCACACACCAGGCACACTCACAATGTGTGATGCGCCTCCTTCTCCTCCTCTGATCACATGCGGATAACTCACCGCTGCCTGCCCCACGGAGACACGCACACACTGAGGGGCACAGGGGAGCCCCCCTACCCACCTACACTCAGGTATGGGTGGCTCTGGACCCCCCACCCCTGTGCCCACAGGGCAAGACTGTCTTCCTGCCCATTCTCAGAGCTACTGTTGGAAACTACGCTGACCTTCACCATATTTATTTATTTGTTTGTTTGTTTGTTTACAACATGTTTACTTCGCCCTTCTGAACCCCCGAGTGGCTAACACTGGCAACAATTTGATGCCACAATCTATATACATAAAAATGTAATGTTCAATGTATTGTCGAAGGCTTTCATGGCTGGAATCACTAGGTTCTTGTGGGTTTTTTCGGGCTATAGAGCCATGTTCTAGAGACATTTCTCCTGACGTTTCGCCTGCATCTATGGCAAGCATCCTCAGAGGTTGTGAGGTCACACCTCACAACCTCTGAGGATGCTTGCCATAGATGCAGGCGAAACGTCAGGAGAAATGTCTCTAGAACATGGCTCTATAGCCTGAAAAAACCCACAAGAACCTAATGTAATGTTCGTTTGTGGGATTAACAGAACTCAAAAACCACTGAGCAAATTGACACCAAATTTGGACACAAGACGCCTCTCAGGCCAGGGAGTGACTATCACTCATAAACACACAGAAAAACACAGCGGAAGAGACTTAAAAATTACATTACAACACATGTGCAAAACCACACACGCACACACATATATATGCAAGCATACGCATAGATATACAGATACATAAATATATACACGCACACAACACATATACACAGACTGGGCCACAGCAAAGCGTGGCGGGGGACAGCTAGTGTCATAATATAACAACAATATAAACCTATGAAAACACAATAGATTAAAACAATAACATATCCGTTTCCATATTCACATCTATGTCCTTGTTCCTCTTGCAAAGCACCCCGAGTCTGAGACCTGGGCAAGTGGGGCTGGGGGGGGGCTACAAAGGGGGGGGAGACGAGGAGGAGGAAGAAGAAGAAGAAGCGACACCAAACAGTATGTTAAGCTAAAGAATGGAAGAAAGCAGTGCCAGCAAGGCTCCGTTCCTGGGAAAGGAAACAGCCAGCCCACTGCCCTCCATGCCCTTGGGACAAGAGGGCAACGACACACGTGTGCATGGCATAATTTTGCATCTATATAAATATATCTGCATATATTATAGACCTATTCATCGGCATGTCAACAAGCATGCCCTGCTCCTCCCGCCTGGGTTTGGGCAAAGTGCCCAGCCCTGCCCTGGCTGCAACCCGTGATCATCCTCCTGCATATATGCGTGTGTGTGTTGTGTGACCCAGGCAGCCTCCTGGTACATGCATGTGGCATACCACGGAAAAGGAATGGCTGATGCCGGATGCTGGGGCATGCAGCCCTGTTTAGGTGAGGGTATGTGTGTGCTCCTGGGTTGCACCACCTGAGCGCATGCAGGAGAGTGGCGCATGGTCTGGAAACGTTTGGGGAGGGGCTCACAGCAATGCCTCTGCCCCCCAAGTGCAGTTGGTTGCGCCCCGCTGGAGCGTGCCAAGGGGCCCCTCGCCCGCGTGGGAGAAGGCACACGCACGCTCCAATCTGGATCTGGTGCCCCCCAGGGATAAAAATAGAGCCGAGAGCAGGGAGGCGGTAGCCTTGGTTACCGGTTGCCGAGAGACAGCCAAGCGCCCTGGAGATGCTGATGCTACTGCTGTGGGAGGAGGGAGAGGGGGCCCAAGCCAGGGAAGCCCCCTTCCCCTCCAGTGCAGTGCAACAGAACCCCCCCCCCCCCCCCCCGTGGCCCCTGCAATCCAAACCCCAGGACCCATTCCTGCGCCAAGGTCGGGCCAATTCCTCCAATCACCATTGGCCCCATTTCCGGACACGAAGCTCACCCCCCCCCCCCGGATGAAGGGAATGCACCCCCAAAGGTGAGGACCCACGCACACCCAATGGGAACACAGTGCAGACGCCAATGAGGAAAAGCAAGGGGCGCAAGCAAGACTCACACACCAAGCCACTCCAAACGAGTGAGCAATGGAGGCCCTTCCCTGCTCAGCCTTTCTATGGAAAATCACCAAGCCAGTCACTAACACAAACAGACTCGTTCTGCCTGCTGCAGTTTGGCCACGGGACTCCAGATCCCATCGGCCGAGAAGCAAGGGCCACCGTACACTGCTTAGCCGGTATTGCACCACCTGACATCCGCCGGGAAGGAGCAGCCAATAGTGAAAGGACCAAGGCAGAGACATCTCCAGCTCATCCCTTGTTTGGGTATCAGCCAGCACGTCAACGACTGAAATCAAGAAATAGTTTTCTAAGATCTACAGAGACACTCACTGGAACACCTCAGCAAGCGAGAGTCCAAAAGTGGCAGGCTCAAACCCAGCACCTCAATCCATGCCTGATAGCAAATGAGAGACTCCCCCCTGGGCACACAGAGGACTGGGCAACTTGGAAGGCAACTGAACAGACTGCGCTCTGGCACCACGACATGCAGAGCCAACCTCAAGAAATGGGGCCACAAAGTGGAATCCTCGACATGCGAGTGTGGAGAAGAGCACACCACTGACCACCTGCTGCAATGCAACCTGAGCCCAGCCACATGATGCACAATGGAGGACCTTCTTGCAGCAACACCAGAGGCACTCCAAGTGGCCAGCTACTGGTCAAAGGACATTTAATCAACTACCAAGCTTGCAAATGTTGTATTTTATCTGTTTGTTTGCTTTGTTCTGTTAGATATGTAATATAATGGACTAGTTGCTCTGACACGACAAATAAGGGGCCACCGTCACCAGATCGGGAAGTAAATAAAAGGAGCCCTGCAAGCCTCATGCAATGGTGTTGTGCCTCTGATTGTAGTCTGTCTGCACAATCTTCTTGCAGCAACTGAGGATGGGATCTATTGTTTCACCTACTTCCTTGCAGAGTCTATATTATTATTATTATTATTATTATTATTATTATTATTATTATTATCATGCCTCAAACGCCACAGGGTCTGGGCGCATCCACAATGCGTTATTTCCCCAAAGTGCGCAAACAGCGCCTTCGAAAACAAGGCCACAAGGGCTGCCAGACCAATCCGGGACATGTCCATCTCGACTGGTCAGTGCAACATTCAGGCGGCCTCCTAGTTTTCCAAAGTCTGTTTGGCACAGGCAAGCAGCCCACTAGTCTCCCCAACCGGCCAGTTGCCCAGAACTGGAGAAGCCAAAGCATCACCGCATTATCTCAAGGTAAACGGCACTGGGCACCCAACTAAGAAGGCCACAGCAACCCAGAGAACCCTGCGCATGATGACCCCCTGACCCCAATCATCCCATTCCGTATAGCCAGTGCTCACTGCAAGTCCCATCAGCACCCGAGAGGAGAGCTGGGAGCTGCAGTACGGCATCTGTATTGGGGGTGCTTTGATTGTCATGAGCTCAGTGGACACGGAGGACACGGCAAGAGGCACAGGCAGCGCAGGAGGGGGCACTTACCGGTGCCGGGGCGTCCCATGATGATCTCCTTCTTGGGGGCTGGGTGGCTGGTGTACTCCCCGGGGACGATGACCGGGAGCAGGGCGGCGGGCGAGGGGTGGAAGGCCACAGGCTGGAAGGGGCAGGGCGGCGGTGGCTGGGCCTGCTCGGGGGCGGAGGAGGGCTGGCCGGAGGGCAGTGCTCGGCCCGCATTGATGGGCACCGGCGCCTGCAGCTGCCCCTTCCCGGCCAGCAGCTCCTTGGGGGCGGCCTTCCCCGCCCGGGGGCCGCTCTCCCGCAGGGGCTTCTCCGTGAACTTGGAGGGCGGCAGCAGGAGCGGCACGTCCGGGTTGCGCACGATGACCGGGGAGTCCCTCTGGACGGCGGGCACCCTGCGCACGCTGGGGCCCGGGTCGCAGGTCAGACTGGCCGGGGGTGGCACCAGCAGCAGCGGGGAGGCCTGCTGGGAGCGGGAGGCGGCGGCCGAGAAGGGCCCCCCTGCGGCCGGGGAGACGGACCGGAAGCCGGCCGGCGTGGAGGGGGTGGGCGTGTGCGAGACGGACTCCACCCCTGAGTCCAGGCTGTCGCTCTTGTGGAAGTCGGCCGCGGAGCCGGGGCCCATGACACCCATGACGCCCACGCCGGGGCCCATCATGGTCCCGTGGTGGGCCTCGGCGGCCTTGCGCTTGCTGGGGCTCATGGGCACCGTGAAGGTCAGGTTGGTGGGGAAGGCGGCGATGCCGGAGTGGTGCCGCTCGCGGGAGGCCGAGGAGGCCGAGGAGGCGCCGTGGTGCAGCATCTCGGGGCTCAGGACGGCGCCCTTGGGGGTGCTGGCGCTGACGTGGCGGCTGCGGGCGGCGGCCGCCCTCTGGATGACCGGGGAGGCGTTGATGGGGCTGAAGTTGGCCGGGCGGAAGCCGAAGAGCGGGGAGGGCGACGGGGAGGGGGCCGGGGAGAAGGGCGACTGGTTGGAGACGGGCGAGAAGGAGGGGGTCCCCGAGCGGGAGCTGCCCAGCGAGACCAGCATGACCGCCGCCTCGCACTCGTCGAACTCGAAGCGGGAGAGGTCGGCGGGGGCCACCAGGCGGGGGCGGGAGTCCCCCCGGGCGCTGGAGGCCTCGCTGTCCCGGGAGGTCTCGTCCCAGTCAAACTCTGCGCTGCCCTCCCGCAGCCCGCTGGCCCGGCCCTCCGAGAGGCTCTCCATCTCCTTGGTGCGCATGGAGAGGTGCCGGGAGCAGTAGCCGCGCCGCTGGGACTCCTTCATGCAGCCCTCGCGGGAGCACAGCCGCCGCCACTGCTTCCCGTTGAACTTCTTGCGGATCCCGTTCGGGGTGCAGACCACGTCCCCCTTCTTGTACTTCTGCTGCGCCGCCGTCAGCGGGGTGCGCGACCGCGAGGAGCCCGGCGTGCTGCACTTGTCCACCGAGACCACGCTGCTGCTGCGGCTCCCGCTGCCGGCCTCGGGGCTCAGGAGCGGGGAGGGCCCCTCGGGGAGCAGGCGTGGGAAGGGCGGCGATTTGGGCGGGGAGACCACCTGCGGGGGCAGCACCGCCGACACCAGCTTCTCCTCCGCGGCCCTCACGCCGGCGCTGATCTTGGAGACCTCCGCATCCTCTGGGTGTTTCGCCTCGGGGCAAGGGAGGGACAACGGTGGCAGTGGCAACGGTGGCACCCCCTCCTCCTCCTCTTCCCGCACTGACGGGGGAGGCCTTTCGGGGGGCTCGCCCTCCCCCTCACAGCTCCACGGCGGCCGCAGGAGGCGCAAGGCAGAGCGGGGCAGCCAGGACGAGTCCTTCCGCGTGGACGTGGCCCCCCCTGGCCCCGGGAGGATGATGGGCCCGGTGAAGCGCACTTTGTAGGAGGCCGGCTTGGTGCTGACCTCGACCACGGTGCCCTCTCGGTAGGCGTCCTCTTCGGGGCCCACGCAGGCGCACACCGCGGTGCCCACTGTCAGGGCACCCAGCAGAGGGACATCGTCCAAGACCACCTCCACGGAGCCTGGGGCCCCCTCGTAGAAGGCCGTGGCCCGGTCCCCCAGGAACTGCACCCCCAGGCCCTGCCCACGCCGGACCTGCTTGACCACAGCCGGGAGGAAGAGACCCTCGCGTCGGGCCAACACCCGCTGGGAGCGCAGCTGTCGCAGGTCGAAGCCCCCCCGGAAGCAGGCCCCCCAGGCGTCCCCTGGACCCCTCTCAGTCTCGTCGGCTGAGTGCTCACTGGCCGTGTCCGTGCTGGAGGAGGGGCAGCGCCGGGGGGCTTCCTCCGGGAGAGGGGTCCCCGATGACGAGGCCCCCGACACCCCCTCGCCGGGCTCCTCTCCCTCTCCTCCTCCTCCCCCCAGGGGGGGCTGCTTCCTGCAAGGAACGCGGGCCTTGAAGGCGGCTGTCTTGCGGTTCGGGGAGGCCTCGGCCCCCATGTCCGTCTCCGCCTCAGGGGGCAGTGCGTAGGGGTCGTCCTGGGCCCCCGACATCTCCACAAAGGTCAGGGACCGCTTCGCGTCCAGATCCTCCGCCGGCTCCACCTCTTCCTCCGGCCGGGGCTCCTCGCCTTCCGCGGCCGTCCTACGCTTCTGGGCTTTGGCTCGCGTCGAGGGCGGAGAGCGACCGCTGCTATTGCTGCTATTGCTGCCCGAGGAGGAAGAGGAGGGGGTGGCCTTCCTCGCCGGTTTCATCTTCTTCTCCCGTCTGGGATGCAAACTCACTCGGGGGAGCTGGAAAAACAGAAGGAAAGCGGGTGAGGAGAGGGGGCACTCATCCGGTCAGAATCCCCCTCTAATGCAGACCCCAGAGCTTAGGGAAGTTTCTTTTTCAGGCTCTCCCCCCACCCCCATCTTCCTGGGAAGTCCCACCGGGGGCCACAAAGGGAAAACCCGTAAGGTCCGCTCAGAGTTCCCCCAAGTAATCACTTTTGTCCTCCTCCCCTCTGTTGCTATCCCAATGGTACTTCCAGCTGGGGGGAGGATGTTGCAGGACCCATAGCTGCCCAAGGGGATGCTGGGAGGGGCCCCAAAGCTGGACCGGTCAGGCACCTGAACGGATATACGATTTGGATCATGTGATTTTACTGATGTTGTAATGCTATGATTTTTAATGTTTTTGTTTTTAATGTTTTTGTTTATTTACCGACGTATTAATATATGGTGTTGAATTGTTGCCTTGGTCAGGCCGCCCCGAGTCCCCTTCGGGGTTGAGAAGGGTGGGAGATAAAGGGGGGGGAATCAATAATAAACAATAAATAAATAAATAAGCGCAAAAAGCACATCCTCCCACTGGGCTCCCACCTCAGCTTCACCGGCCCCACTTGAACTGCCATGGCTCCACGCTATGGAATCCTGGGATTTGTAGTTTGGTGTGTCACCAGCATTCAGCAAAGGAGGCTTTATTGCACCCCTCCATCCCAGCCTGAGAGGATCTGCTAAACCAAACCCCAAAGGTCACAATCAGAAGAGAAGGGGTCCTCTGGGAGGCCTTTCCCCTCCTCTACCAAAGGAATGCAACCTGCAACTCCCGGGATTCCATTGCATGGGGCGGAAGTGGGGTACACTCATTCCCTCCCAATGGCTTTAAGATGAAGGCAGGCCCAGCTTCTCTTCCTCCTCCCCAGGAAAGCGCTCCAAGGGCAGGACACACGGAAAAAAGATGGATCGGGGCCAGGAGGAGGAGGGTGGAAGGCGCCCCATTCGTGGAAGGCGCTGGTCCGGCCTCAGCGGCAGAGGGCTCCACCAAAGGAAGGGGGCAGAAATTGGAATGGAAGAACTGCAAAATTAAATTAATTGATCTTGGTGGCAATTGGTATAGATCAGCTCATTACAGAAAGATATCATCACAAAGGAAGCCCCCCACCCCCCGAGCACTATGGTTATTTGAATTCGCCTGCAATTCATTTATTTATTTCAAATATTTATACCCCACCCTTCTCAACAACTTGGGGGGGGGGGGCTCAGGGCAGCTAATAGCCGCAATGATTCGATGCCCCTATATACAATGATGCTGGGGAAAGTGGAAGGGAAAAGGAAGAGGGGCCGACCAAGGGCAAGATGGATGGATGGCATCCTTGAAGTGATTGGACTGACCTTGAAGGAGCTGGGGATGGGGACGGCCGACAGGGAGCTCTGGCGTGGGCTGGTCCATGAGGTCAACAAAGAGTCGGAGACGACTGAACGAATGAACAACAACAATATACAAATAATAAAACACAATAATTACATATAAATATAACATTAAAACAATTCATTTTTTTAAAAAAAAACCCGTTTAAAACATTACGGCTTGGTGGCCTAATCTAAGCTGGATTCTGTGACCAGAGACTCTATCAGAAGCTTGTTCATAGTCCAATAAAAAAAATGGCAAAAAAGCCAATGGGATTTTGGCCTGCATCAAGAGGAGCCTAGTGTCTAGATCTAGGGAAGTAATGCTCCCCATGCTCTATTCCGCTTCGGTTAGACCACTTTACCTGGAATCACATTGTGTCCAATTCTGGGCACCACAATTCAAGAGAGATATTGACTCTAAGCTGGAATGTGTCCAGAGGAGGGCGACTAAAATGATCAAGGGTCTGGAGATGAAGCCCTATGAGGAGCGGCTTAAGGAGCTGGGCATGTTTAGCCTGAAGAAGAGAAGGCTGAGAGGAGGCATGATGAGGGCCATCTATAAATATGTGAGAGGAAGCCACAGGGAGGAGGGAGCAGATCAGGGGTCTGGAGAACAAGCCCTATGAGGAGCGGCTTAAGGAGCTGGGCATGTTTAGCCTGAAGAAGAGAAGGCTGAGAGGAGGCATGATGAGGGCCATCTATAAATATGTGAGAGGAAGCCACAGGGAGGAGGGAGCAGATCAGGGGTCTGGAGAACAAGCCCTATGAGGAGCGGCTTAAGGAGCTGGGCATGTTTACCCTGAAGAAGAGAAGGCTGAGAGGAGACATGATAGCCATGTATAAATATGTGAGAGGAAGCCACAGGGAGGAGGGAGGGAGCTTCCTTTCTGCTTCCCTGGAGACTAGGACGCAATGCAACAATGGCTTCAAACTACAAGAGAAGAGATTCCACCTGAACATGAGGAAGAACTTCCTGACTGTGAGAGCCGTTCAGCAGTGGAACTCCCTGCCCCGGAGTGTGGCGGGGGCTCCTTCTTTGGAAGCTTTTAAACAGGGGCTGGATGGCCATCTGTCAGGGGTGTTTTGAATGCAATAGTCCTGCTTCTTGGCAGAAACGGGTTGGGCTGGATGGCCCAACAGGTCTCTTCCAACTCTTTGATTCTAGGATTCTATGATATACCAGGCCATTCAGGAAGCACAATCCAGATTGTTAAATGGTTTGGGATTAGTTTGGGGACCAGATTCAAAACAGGTTCTGGGTCATTCTAATTTTTACAGGCTGTACGGCCATGTTCTGTATTTGCATTTCCAATGGAACTTAGTTTGGGAAACCCAAGCTTATAACTTGCTTTCAGCACCAAACTTTGCATGGACGGTACTATTATCCACTCAAGACACACAGAATTCATGACTATGCTGGAGAAGAGGCATAAAAATGGGGGGAATGGATTCTGGGAGGAAGTGGAATGGGAAGAGCGCAGAGAGCGGGATCAGCTGTTGGAATCTCAGGCTTCTCTCTTCTGGCAGGAGGACTCCCGGCTACTTTCAGGCATGAATTTTCAACTCGTGCCTTACGTCTAATCTCTGTATTTTAACATGTGTTTTATGGGAGCCCCAGCACCAACTGCTGCTCTGAGATCTGAGTGAAGAGAGGGGCCAGGAAGGCAGTTTCATCTTGTCTCATAATATAATATAATATAATATAATATATATTATATATAAATAAAAATGTAATGTTCATTTGTGGGATTGACAGAACTCAAAAACCACTGGACAAATGGACACCAAATTTGGACACAAGACACCTAACAACCCAGTGTATGTCCTTCACTCATAAAAACACTGAAAACACAGCAGATGGGACTTTAAAAGCCCCCAAAAGCTAAATGAGGAAAAGCTAAATGACAATACAGAAAAATGGAAGAAAGAGGGAGGGAAGAGGAGAAAGAAAGAAAGAAAGAAAGAAAGAAAGAAAGAAAGAAGCTTGGAAGCAAAGAGAGAAGGAAGGAAGGAAGGAAGGAAGGAAAGAGGTAGAGAAAGAAGAAAGGAGAGAAAGAGGGAAGGAAAGAAAAAGGGGGAAGGAAGGAAAGTTAGGGAAGGAAGGAGAGAAGTAAAGAAAAAAGGGAAAGAAGAAAGAAAGAGGGAGCGAAGGAAGGAGGGAAGATGTAGAGAAAGAGGGAAAGAAGGAAAGAGAGACAGCAGAAGAAAAAGGGGGAAGGAAGGAAAGAGAGAAGGAACGAAGAAGAGAAGGAAAGACGGGAAGAAGGAAGGAAGGAAAGAGGGAGTGAAGGAAGTAGGGAAAGAAGGAAAGAGGGAGGAAAGGAGAGAAGGAAGTAAAGACAGCAGAAGAGAAAAAAGGGGAAGGAAGGAAAGAGATAGAGAAGGAGAGGAAGAAGAGAAGGAAAGATGGGAAGGAAGGAAGGAAAGAGGGAGAGAAAGAAGGAGAGAAAGAGGGAAGGTTAGCCACAGCAAAGTGTGGCGGGTACAGCTAGTCTATATAAATAAAAATGTAATGTTCATTTGTGGGATTAACTGAACTCAAAAGCCACCGGACGAATTGACACCAAATTTGGACGCAAGACACCTAACAACCCAATGTATGTCCTTCACTCAAAAAAATTGAGTTTGTCATTTGGGAGTTGTAGTTGCTGGGATTCATAGTTCATCTGCAATCAAAGAGCATTCTGAACCCCACCAACGATGAAATTGAACCAATCTTGGCACACAGAAACTCCCATGACCAACAGAAAATACTAGAAGGGTTTGCTGGGCATTGACCTTGAGTTTGGGAGTTGTAGTTCACCTACATCCAGAGATCACTGTGGACTCAAACAATGATGGATCTGGACCAAACTCTACATGAATACTCAATATGCCCAAATGTGAACACTGGTGGAGTTTGGGGGAAATCGAATCTTGACATTTGGGAGTTGTAGTTGCTGGGATTTATAGTTCACCAACAATCATAGAGCATTCTGAACCCCAACAACGATAGAACTGGGCCAAACCTCCTACACAGAACCCCCATGTGGGCAGCAATGCGTGGCAGGGGACGGCTAGTAATATAATATATTGTATATACATATAATATTGATAATATTATAATGTAATTCAATACACTACTAATAATAATAATATGGTATTATATTTATATATTTTATAGTAAACATAATATTATTAATAATATTACAGTATAATGTTATAGTACAATGTAATATATAATATTAATATTGTACTATGATAATAATAATATATTGTATTGTAAGGCGCTCTGAGTCCCCTTTGGGGTGAGAAGGGTGGCATATAAATGTTGTAAATAAGTAAATAAATAATGTATCTTTGTAGGTTTTTTGCAATGTCTGTGTGTTTTAATCATGCTGTAACTCACAAGGTGAGCCGGGAAAGAGATGAAATTATTATTATTATGGATCATAAGTCAAATAATGGGGGGGGGGGGGAGAGATGGACACAAAACACTTCGGGGAAGCTCTATGAACAATTTCTGGGTCTGAATGTGAGAATAAGGATCCGGTAAATAAAAGTATTTTCCCACTCTTATTGTGTGTGCCTCCGGCCCCTAAAGGCAAAGGTTTTCCCGTGGCATTAAGCCATGTTGTGTCCAACTCTGGGACTCTGGTGCTCATCTCAATTTCTAGGCCGAAGAGCTGGCATTATCCATAGACACCTCCAAGGTCATGTGGCCAGCATGACTGCAAGGAACGCCGTTACCTTCCCGCTGGAATGGTACCTATTGATCTACTAATATTTGCATGTTTTTGAACTGCTAGGTTGGCAGATGCTGGTGCTGATAGCGGGAGCTTACCCTGCTCCCTGGATTCGAAACTGTGACCTTTCGGTAAGCAAGTTCAGCAGCTCAGTGGTTTAACTCGCTGCGCCACCGGCTCCTTCTACACTGCCATATACAATCCTGATTATAATCCGCTTTGAAGTGGATTATGTGGTAGTGTAGCCTTAGGTCTCTAATGCACAGCTGTATACAATCCCCCTTGAACTGGATTATCTGGCAGTGTGGACTCATAACCCAGTTCAAAGCAGTCATTGTGGATGATCTGCCTTGACATTCTGGGTGATTTATTTATTAATTGATGACATGTATATGCCGCCCTTCTCACCCCAAAGGGGACTCAGAGCGGCTTACAAGTTGTAAATACAATATATTAGATTATTAGCATAGCACAATATTAGTAACATACATTCCCATAGTGTAATACACCAGCATGCTGTAATATTATTAGTAATATTACATGTAATACGAAATATATTGCATTATTATTGTATTGTCAAAGGCTTTCATGGCCGGAATCCCTGGGTTGTTGTAGGTTTTTTCAGGCTATAGGGCCATGTTCTGGAGGCATTCTCTCCTGACGTTTCGCCTGCATCTATGGCAAGGATCCTCAGCAGTAGTGAGGTCTACTGGAACTAGGAAAATGGGTTTATATATCTGTGGAATGACCAGGGTGGGACAAAGGACTCTTGTCTGCTGGAACTAGGTGTATTATTATTATTATATCGTATGACATTAGGTAATAATAATAATAATAATAACTTTGTTTGTACCCCGTTACCATCTACCCAAGGGACTTGGTGCAGCTTACATGAGGCCGAGCCCACAATACATCAATACAAGCAATAACAACAACAATAAAACAATTAAATAAAACTCACAAACAAAAAAGCAATATACAATGACAGTAATACCACACACATTTAAAATCTATGGTTGGGCCAAATGTAATTAAAGTTAAAAATAATGCTAGGCATGAACAAGATAGGAAAGATGGGGCATTGGCGAGAGCGTACAAACAATCCTAGATCAGTGTAAAGTGCATTTAGAGGGCACAACGCTGAGAGTTCATTATTCTGGGAAGGCACACTGGAACAACCACGTTTTCAGGCTCTTCTAAAGACTGCCAGAGTTGGGGCATGCCTGATGTCCTTGGGAAGTGAGTTCCAGAGTAAAGGAGCCACCACTGAGAAGGCCCTCTTCCTCGTCCCCACCAATCGTGCCTGCGATGGAGGTTGGAGCGCAAGCAGGGCCTCTCCGGATCAATATTATATGTGTATACAATATATTATATTATTAGCACAGTACCATATTAGTATTATGTATTAGTATATTCCATCTGAAGATTCCATCTTAATATGAGGAAGACTATGAGAGCTATTCAGCAGTGGAACTTTCTGCCCCGGAGTGTGGAGGCTCCTTCTTTGGAAGCTTTTGAACAGAGGCTGGATGGCCATCTGTCAGGGGTGCTTTGAATGCAATATTCCTGCTTCTTGGCAGAATGGGGTTGGACTGGAGGATGGCCCAGGAGGTCTCTTCCAACTCTAGGATTCTATATTGTACTATACCACTATACTGTAGTGGTATAGTACAACCCCCGAGTCACTCCAAATGTCCAGGACATTTAATAGAATGCCAAGTCTGCAAAGTTTGTGTTTTGTTTGTTTCTTGTTTGTTTTTAATGCAATACAATGTGTCATTCCTGACACGATAAATAAATAAAATACCACTATGTATTGTCGAAGGCTTTCATGGCCGGAATCACTGGGTTGTTGTAGGTTTTTTTCGGGCTATATGGCCATGTTCTAGAGGCATTTCTCCTGACGTTTCGCCTGCATCTATGGCAAGCATCCTCAAGGGTAGTGAGGTCTGTTGGAACTAGGAAAAAGGGTTTATATATCTGTGGAATGACCAGGGTGAGACAAAGGACTCTTGTCTGCCTGAGCTAGGTGGGAATGTTTCAACTGATCACCTTGATTAGATTTGATTGCCTGGCAGTGCCTGGGGCAATCTTTTGTTGAGAGGTGATTAGATGTCCCTGATTGTTTTCCCTCTTCTGTTTTGCTGTTGTAATTTTAGAGTTTTTTAATACTGGTATCCAGATTTTGTTCATTTCATATAGCCCAAAAAAACCTACAACAACCCAGTGATTCCGGCCATGAAACCCTTCGACAATACATTGATTCCTTTCAATGTTTGACCTGACTATGTAAACCACAGGAAAGGGGGTAGTTTTACCATAAGTCTCTGCACACTCTTCCTTCTGAAAATACTGTTGACACTCAGAAAGTAAAATGGGGAAAGGGAGGAGAGCTAAGGAGCAACTCTGATGTGACAGACCTGGGTTGAACATTCACACTTGGGTAAATTAATGTCCTAGGAAAATGGGTACAGAGTCTGTATTTCCCGTGCCAGCTGAGATGGTGACCTGAAGGTCGGCAGTTCGAATCCACGAGATGAGGTGAGTTCCTGTCTGTCAGCTGCAGCTTCCCATGCAGGGATATGAGAGAAGCCTCCCATAGGATGGTAATACATCTGAGCATCCCCTGGGCAACATTGCTGCGTTGTGGCACCTCGAGATGCAGAGCCAACCTTAAGAAATGGGGCTGACAGTGCCTGGAGCAAACTTTTGTTGAGAGGTGATTAGATGTCCTTTTATATACCATTTTTCTGTAATATCATTAGTAATATTACATGCACTATAAAAATATAATTCTTACATTTTATTATTTTTAGTATTATATTGTAATAAATTGTATTATTATTGTAATATTTGGCTGTGTGGGAGGGGCCTCCGCCTGCCTCAAAGCAGGGCCTTGTTGCCCCCCAGGAAGGGCAGGGAGGGGGAAGGTGCTTCGAGCAGAGGAAGCAAACAGGAAGTAAACAGGAAGTAAGGCTTTGCTATCCATCCAAATGCCCCTCCCTCCCAGAAAGGCCACTTCCCCTTGACCCCAGGGAACCCCTCCAAAAGGGAAACCCTGCCCCCTCCTCTCCCTCCCCATTGGAGAGAGGGTAATGACGTCACGGCCCTCTGCTTATGCTCAGGGGCTCCCTTGTGCCCTAAAAGCCCCCCCCCCCTTGACTTCTAGGCCCCTTTCTCTGGAGGGTCTCCACTTCCGGGTTTATTCAGGGAGAGATAAAGTTGGTGCGTCCCACTTCCGCCTTGCCGCCCCCCCTTTCCCTCCTTCCGCCCCCTCCCCGTGACCCTTGGTCCCTCCCACCCACCCCCCATTTCCTGCGACCCCTGACCTCTTGCCTCCTCCAGCCCCACTTCCGGGTCCTCTTGGGGAAGTGTGACCTTTACTTCCTTGCTTCCTTCCTTCCTCCTCAGGTGGGGGGCGCTCTTCCTCCTCCTCCTCCGGCGCCCCCTCCCCTCTCTGCCAGCCGGAGCCCCCTCTCGGCCGCTTTTTACTCCAACAGACAAAATGGTGAATGAATCCGGACCAGCTGGAGGCGCCGCCCAATCGGAGGCCACAACTCCGTGACGGGCAGGCCGCGCGGCCAACCGGCGTGCGCGAGGGATGGCGCATTGCCCCGCCTCCTCCTCCCCGCCAGACGAGCACCAAGCGCCGCCTATCGGTGTCTCAGAGGGACAGGGAAGCCCCGCCCCCCGCGGGAGAGGAGCACTTACAGTAGCCAATCGCAGACGAAGTGGTACATTCCCTAATGAGGACCAAAGGGCGGAGTTAAAGGCTTCGGGCTTGTTTACTTGGCGCCGGAGGGGCAGGATGGGAGTTGTAGTCCGCCCGAGACATTCCCTAATGAGGACCAAGGGGCGGAGTTAAAGGCCTCAGGCTTGTTTACTTGGCGCCCGAGGGGCAGGATGGGAGTTGTAGTCCTTTGCGTCTCCTCCGACGCTCCCTCCCTACTACTCCCGGCGCTCAGGAGTTATTGTGGGCGAAAAGGAACCCGGAAGTCCGGACTACAACTCCCGGGGTGCACCGCGAGCGAAGCCCCGCCTCCATTTCCCCTCAGTCGCTCTCCCAGGCGAGGGAGGTGCCGGATGTTTGTCTCCTTGCAGCAGCCGAGAGAGTCTGTCGGCTTGATCCTGAGAGACTACGGCTCCCACAATGCTTTCCCTCATTGGCCTCCGCGCGAGGCTTCACGGGACTTGTAGTCCTCGGGGCGGCCCTCTCTGCAGGATGTCCCCGGGGAAAGACTACACCTCCCGTCAGGCCCCGCGGAGCCAACTCTTTAGGAGGAGGAGGGGGGTTCCCAGCCCGGCGCCCCCTCCCTCCTTCGCTTCCTCCCTCCCTCCCTCTGGGGGGGCCTCATTTGCATGCTATTAGCATGCCCTTCCACTCACCGCTCCGGGCCCGCCGGCCTCTCTCTCCGCGCTGGGCCTGCTCGGCTCTCCCTCAGCAACAGCGGAAGCCTCCTCCTCGGCCAATCAGCGCCCGCGCCGGGACCCCCTCCCTCCTTCCCCCCACGTGGGGTGCGAGGGGCGGGGCCGGCGGCGGCCAATCCCAACCCGGGGCGGCCGAGGGATGAGGTCACCGCGACGGCCCCGCATTGGGCCCTGCCGCCGAGCCCGGCAGCCAATCGGGGCGCGCCTTGCCGAGAGACGCGGAAGTCGGGAAAGAGAGAGGGCTCCTCCTCCTTCTCGGCGGCGGCGCGTGGACACGTGTCCGGACACACGTGTGCACGCAAACAGGTTCTCACGTGCAGCTCAAAGTAAAGCCCCGCCCATCCCCAATTCATCATAAAGAATTACTTTGTTTACAGGCGCCTTTGGAACTCCCCGCGACAGTATGTCGAATCATAGAATCCTAGAATTGGGAGAGACCTGGTGGACCAAGAAGCAGGACGATCGCGTTCAAAGCACCCCCGACAGATGGCCACCCAGCCTCTGCTTCAAAGCCTCCAAGGGAGGAACTGCCGCTGGACTCTGAGGCAGAGAGTTCCACAGCTGAACATAGAATCCTAGAGTTGGAAGAGAGCACCCCCGACAGATGGCCACCCAGCCTCTGCTTCAAAGCCTCCAAGGAAGGAACTGGACTCCGAAGCAGAGAGTTCCACAGCTGAACATAGAATCCTAGAGTTGGAAGAGACCCGACAGGTACTTCAAAGCTTCCATAGAACGAGCCTCCACCACACTCCAGAGCAGAGAGTTCCACAGCTGAACATAGAATCCTAGAGTTGTAGGAGACCTCATGGAGCATCCAGTCCAACCCAATTCTGCCAAGAAGCAGGACAATCGCGTTCAAAGCACCCCCGACAGATGGCCATCCAGCCTCTGCTTCAAAGCCTCCAAGGAAGGAACTTCCGCTGGACTCCGAGGCAGAGAGTTCCACAGCTGAACATAGAATCCTAGAGTTGTAGGAGACCTCATGGAGCATCCAGTCCAACCCCATTCTGCCAAGAAGCAGGACAATCGCGTTCAAAGCACCCCCGACAGATGGCCACCCAGCCTCTGCTTCAAAGCCTCCATAGAAAGAGCCTCCACCACACTCCAGAGCAGAGAGTTCCACAGCTGAACATAGAATCCTAGGGTTGGAAGAGACCTCATGGGGCATCCAGTCCAACTCCATTCTGCCAAGAAGCAGGACAATTGCGTTCAAAGCACCCCCGACAGATGGCCAGCCAGCCACTGCTTCAAAGCCTCCAAGGAAGGAACTTCCTTCCGCTGGACTCCGAGGCAGAGAGTTCCACTGCTGAACATAGGATCCTAGAGTTGGAAGAGACCTCATGCAGCATCCAGTCCAACCCCATTCTACCAAGAAGCAGGACAATCGCGTTCAAAGCACCCCGACAGATGGCCACCCAGCCTCTGCTTCAAAGCCTCCATAGAAAGAGCCTCCACCACACTCCAGAGCAGAGAGTTCCACAGCTGAACATAGAATTCTAGGGTTGGAAGAGACCTCATGGGGCATCCAGTCCAACTCCATTCTGCCAAGAAGCAGGACAATTGCGTTCAAAGCACCCCCGACAGATGGCCAGCCAGCCACTGCTTCAAAGCCTCCAAGGAAGGAACTTCCTTCCGCTGGACTCCGAGGCAGAGAGTTCCACTGCTGAACATAGGATCCTAGAGTTGGAAGAGACCTCATGCAGCATCCAGTCCAACCCCATTCTACCAAGAAGCAGGACAATCGCGTTCAAAGCACCCCGACAGATGGCCACCCAGCCTCTGCTTCAAAGCCTCCATAGAAAGAGCCTCCACCACACTCCAGAGCAGAGAGTTCCACAGCTGAACATAGAATTCTAGGGTTGGAAGAGACCTCATGGGGCATCCAGTCCAACTCCATTCTGCCAAGAAGCAGGACAATTGCGTTCAAAGCACCCCCGACAGATGGCCAGCCAGCCACTGCTTCAAAGCCTCCAAGGAAGGAACTTCCTTCCGCTGGACTCCGAGGCAGAGAGTTCCACTGCTGAACATAGGATCCTAGAGTTGGAAGAGACCTCATGCAGCATCCAGTCCAACCCCATTCTACCAAGAAGCAGGACAATCGCGTTCAAAGCACCCCGACAGATGGCCACCCAGCCTCTGCTTCAAAGCCTCCATAGAAAGAGCCTCCACCACACTCCAGAGCAGAGAGTTCCACAGCTGAACATAGAATTCTAGGGTTGGAAGAGACCTCATGGGGCATCCAGTCCAACTCCATTCTGCCAAGAAGCAGGACAATTGCGTTCAAAGCACCCCCGACAGATGGCCAGCCAGCCTCTGTTTCAAAGCCCCCAAGGAAGGAACTTCCACTGGACTCCGGGGCAGAGAGTTCCACAGCTGAACATAGAATCCTAGAGTTGGAAGAGACCTGGCAGGCCATCCGGTCTGACCCCCATTCTACCAAGAAGCAGGACAATCGCGTTCAAAGCACCCTTGACATTGCTGTCTCCTCGTGATGTGGCCAAAGGACTTCCACTTGGTCTCTAGTCTCCTTCCCTCCAGAGAGCAGCTGGGCTTTCTTTCCTGGAGGATGGACTGGTTGGATCTTCTCGCAGTCCAAGGCACTCTCAGCACTTTCCTCCAACACCACAGCTCAAAAGCATCTCTCTTCCTTCGCTCAGCCTTCCCGAAGGTCCAGCTCTCACATCCGTAGATGTGACTACAGGGAAGACCATGGCTTGGACTAGGCAATGGATCTTGGTTGCCAGTCTGATGTCTCTACTCTTTACTATTTTGTTGAGACTGGACATTGCTCTCCTCCCAAGAAGGAAGCGTCTCCTGATTTCCTGGCCACAGTCTGCATCTGCACTCATCTTTGCGCCTAGAAATACAAAGTCTGTCACGGCCTCCACATTTTCTCCCTCTATTTCCCAGTTGTCAATCATTCTTGTTGCCATAATCTTGGTTTTTTTGATGTTTAGCTGCAACCCAGCTTTTGCGCTACATATCTACATACAATATATATCTACATAAAATATATTAAATTGTATGTACAATATTAGTATTAAATATTACTATATTGTACTACACCATTGGGCATTCAGAAGAAGATTTACAATGCTGTTATAGAACTCCAATATGCCGATGATAACATAGTCTGTGGGCATCCAGAAGACTTACAACTTAGAATTCTGTTATAGAACTCCAATATGCCAATGATAATGTCTGTGCGAATTCAGAAGACGTACATTGTTATAGAACTCCAATATGCTGATGATAACACAGTCTGTACACATTCAGAAGAAGACTTAAAACATTGCTATAGAACTCCAATACGCCGATGATAACATAGTGTGGGCATCCAGAAGACTTACAACTTAGAACTCCAATATGCCAATGATAACGTAGTCTGTGCGAATTCAGAAGACGTACATTGTTATAGAACTCCAATATGCCGATGATAACATAGTCTGTGGGCATTCAGAAGACTTAACATTGTTATAGAACTCCAATATGCTGATTATAACATTGTGTGCATTCAGAAGAAGGCTTACAACATTGTTATAGAACTCCAATATGCCGATGATAACATAGTCTGTGGGCATTCAGAAGACTTACAACATTGTTGTAGAACTCCAGTATGCCAATAATAACATACTCTGTAGGCATTCAGAAAAAGACTTACAATGCTGTTATAGAACTCCAATATGCCGATGATAACGTAGTCTGTGCGCATTCAGAAGAAAACCTACAAATCACTCTATAAACGCCTTTGCAGAAGCATACGAGAAGCTCGGCCTGTGATTGAACATCGGGAAAACCAATAGCACCAGCCAACCCTTCTGCAATGCCTCCCTTCTTTCTTTTTTTCCTTCATCCTTTCCTTCCTTCATTCCTCCGTTCTTTCCTTTCTTCTATCTTTCCTTCTTTTCTTCCTTCCTTCCTTTTTTCTTTCATTCCTCTCTTCCTTCATCCTTTCTTTCTTTCTTTCTTTCTCTGCCTGCACTTGGGTCTGGGGGCAAACTGAGCCCCTCCCAGTTCTTCTTTTCCGGAATTGCCCTTTTTCAGGGAGGGGGTGACTCCTTTGGGACCCCCCCCCCCATTTTGGCTGGAAGGGGCTGTGAGAAAAAGGCACTACCAGAAGTGGCCTCTGAGCTGCGCTTGTGGGCCCTTTCCTCCTGGTGATGGGGGGGGGCTGAACTGGGGTCAAAGGGCAGCAGGAAGGTGACACCAATTTGGGGGGTATCTCTTGGTGATCAAAGGTTTGATCCTGGAGTGCCCAAGCATGCCTCTGAGCATGGCCAGAATGCTTCTCTGCTGCCAGCATAACCGCCCTGAACATCGTGAGAGGGATATATATGTGTGTGTGTGTGTGTGTGTGTGGAGAGTGGGAATCATAATGTTGCATTATTTATAACATGGCAACCTATTTATAAATAACTGGGGCCCAGAAAGCCTCCCCCCTTCCTGAGGCCAAAGGGTTGTGGGGGGCAAAGAAACCCCTCCCCCCCCAAAAGTGGGGGAAAGGGGGGGAAATGTGAAAGAGAGAGAACAACAAAGCAGAACACCCACCCACCCCCAGCCAGGGGTCAAGAGTCAAGGGTCAGGGTCGGAGAAATTCCCACCAGGCAGGCTGGGAACAGGTGGGGAGGGGGTGGCACCCAGACTAGCCCCTCCCTTTGGCGGGGGGGGGGGTTCCCTGCCTTCATCCTTTGCCCCCCCCCCAATTCCACCGCATGCAGGTGTGCCCCCCCCCCCCCCCCGGTCCAGGCCCATCTGTCTTGGCGGCTCAACCGGGATTAAGAGTCTGTGCCGGGCGGGCGTTTGGGGACCCCCAAGTCCTGCCCCCCTCCTCCCCCCCCCCATTATCCACTCCCTTCCGGATGATTCTGTGTGGAGTTATTTTCGCCTTCCCTGAAAAGTGGGAGGGGGGGGGAAAGGGCTCTGGGCTGACCTTTGCCCTCTTGGCTTCCCCCTCAGCTGTTGCCATTCTGTGGGGCTTAAGCAGGACGTTTAGCCGCATGCCTGGCGCGCCTTGGCCAGAGACACCCCCCCCCTCGCCCACCAAGTAGAGGAGTAAGACTCGGCCACAGCATGGTGGTTGTTGTTGTCCCTGGAGATCCATGGTATCCTTCCCTCATTGGGTCCATCGTTAAATCCCTTGTGGGGAAAGTGCAGGAAACGTCCCTCCACGTCGCCCTACAGAAGCACCACCACCACACCGTTTGCTCTAGCTTTCCAGCACATCTCTCCCCGTCGAGGCTCATTCCACATAGTTTGTGGCAGCCACAAAACCAAAGTTTCTGGAGTCGAAGCACTACGTTGGAAGTAAAGTCCGCACCATTCAACAGGAAATAATGCTTTCAAGCCAAGAAAAGTCTTTCAAATTTTGTTGCATGTGTAATGCAGGCCTGGGCCAACTTGGGCCCTCCCTCTCCCCTCCAGGTGTTTTGGACTTCAGCTCCCACAACTGGAACACACCACACCTGGAAAAACGTGGCAGAACTCATCATTGAGAGTTCTTGGAGAACGTGAGAAATTCCAGCAGACTAGAGGAGGGCCAATGTGGTCCCAATCTTCAAGAAGGGGAAAAAGGATGACCCAAACAATGACCGATGTCCGGTCAGCCTCACGTTGATACCAGGCAAGATTCTGGAAAAGATTATTAAGGAAGTGGTCTGCAAACACTTAGAAACCAATGCAGTCATCGCTAATAGTCAACATGGATTTATCAAAAACAAGTCATGCCAGGCTCATCTGATCTCTTTCTTCGATAGAGCTACAAGCTGGGTAGATGCAGGGAATGCCGTGGATGTAGCGTACCTGGATTTCAGGAAGGTCTTCTCTGACAAGGTCCCCCATGACCTTCTGGCAAGGAAACTAGTCCAATGTGGGCAAGGCAAAACTACGGTGAGGTGGATCTGGAATTGGTTAAATGGACGAACCCAGAGGGTAATTCTCCCCAAGGCTTCCTCCTCTTCATCCTGGAAAGAAGTGACAAGTGGAGTGCCATCAGGAGGGTTCTGTCCTGATCAGGATCTTCATTCATGACTTAGATGAAGGGTGACAAGGCAGGATCATCACTACCTCTGAGGATGCTTGCCATAGATGCAGGCGAAACGTCAGGAGAGAATGCCTCTAGACCATGGCCATATAGCCCGAAAAAAACTACAACAACCCATGATCATCAAGTTTGCAGGCGACACCAAATGGGGAGGGAGAGCCAAGACTCCAGAGGACAGGAGCAGAATTCAAAACGATCTGTGCAGATTAGAGAGATGATGGGCCAAAACTAACAAAATGAAGTTCAACAGGGACAAATGCAAGAGACTCCACTTTGGCAGAAAAAACGAAATGCAAAGAGACAGAATGGGGGCCGATGAGGCCTGGCTCGAGAGCAGGACTTGTGGAAAAGATCTTGGAGTCCTTGTGGGGAGGAAGGGGAACATGAGCCAGGAATGTGATGCGACGGCAAAAAAAGCCAATGGGAATTTGGCCTGCATCAAGAGGAGCCTAGTGTCTAGATCTAAGGAAGTCCTGCTCCCCATGCTCTATTCCGCCTTGATTAGACCACACCTGGAATACTGTGTCCAATTCTGGGCACCACAATCCAAGAGAGATATTGACTCTAAGCTGGAATGTGTCCAGAGGAGGGCGACTCAAATGATCAAGGGAGAACAAGCCCTATGAGGAGCGGCTTAAGGAGCTGGGCATGTTTAGCCTGAGGAAGAGAAGGCTGAGACGAGATATGATGATAGCCATGTATAAATATGTGAAAGGAAGCCACAGGGAGGAGGAGGGAGCAATCTTCCTTTCTGCTTCCCTGGAGACTAGGACGCAATGGAACAATGGCTTCAAACTACAAGAAAGGAGATTCCATCTGAACATGAGGAAGAACTTCCTGACTGTGAGAGCCGTTCAGCAGTGGAACTCTCTGCCCCAGGGTGTGGTGGAGGCTCCTTCTTTGGAAGCTTTTAAACAGAGGCTGGATGGCCATCTGTCAGGGGTGATTTGAATGCAATATTCCTGCTTCTTGGCAGAATGGGGTTGGACTGGATGGCCCAGGAGGTCTCTTCCAACTCTTTGATTCTGTGAATTGGAGCACATCACACCTGGAAACACTTGGCAGTGGCGGCACAATATGATAAACATGGAGACTTCTTCACCACGTGTATTTCTTTCTTTCCTGAGGCCTCTTCTCCCAGAGAAGGCCGGGCCTTGGGTTGCCTTAAACTCAAATGGCGTCCGGAATGTGGCAGCGAGGGTATGAATGGCCCTTTTCCAATGGCGGTTCAGATCTTCTGCTCCCGATGCCGCTCTTCTTCTTCCTCCTTTTCCTCTTAAAAGACATCCACCTTCCAATGGAGGCCCAGATACTTCTGCTCCCAATGCCACTCTTCTTCCTTCTTCTTTTCCTCTTAAAGGACATCCATGGAGGGATTGGCGCCCCTTCCAATGGCGGCCAAAACCTGCTGAGGGATCAAGGGCGGCCTCTTCTGGTTGTTCTTCCCACAAAGTAGGCCCAGGGTGGGACAGGAAGTCAAAATGTCTGCCAAGGAACACAACGATGGAGACTTTTGACTCAGTGGCCTCCCCAAATATCTGGCTTGGTGCCTCAGGATCCAATGGAAGCTGAAAAACGTACCACAGGGAGCTTAAATTGTAGCCATTTTGGCAGCCCTTCTTCCCCAAGTGGAAGCCTTCCGCCATTTTGGCCACTTTGGTTTTGAATAGTCTTGTCTTATGAGGTAAAAATGGACATTGAGGAACCACGCTCTCGAGCCTTCTCCCCAAATATCTGGCTTGGTGCCTCAGGATCTAATGGAAGCTGAAAAAAATACAACAGGGAGTTTAAATTGTAGCCATTTTGGCTGCCCTTCTTCCCCAAATGGAAGCCTTCCGCCATTTTGGCCACTCAGGTTTTGAATAGTGTTGTCTTATGAGGTAAAAATGTACACTGAGGAACCAAGCTCTCGGGCCTTCTACCCAAATATCTGGCTTGGTGCCTCAGGGCCAAAGGGAGGCAGTCCATGAGGGCCACGAAAAGCTTACAATGTGGTCATTTCGGCTGCCCTTCTTCCCCATGTGGAATCCCATTTTGGGTCCTTAGGTTGTGAATAGTGTTCTCTTATGAGGTAAACATGGAACTAGGCTTTGGAGCCTTCTTTCTCAGTGAGCTCCTCAAATATCTGGTTTGGAGCCTCAGGGCAAATGGAGGTAAAGAAGTACCACAGGGAGCTTGCAGGGTAGCCATTTTGGATGCCCTCCTTCCCCCCCAAGTGGAAGCCTTCCGCCATTTTGGTGCCTCAAGTTGGAATGGTGTCCCCTCCTGAGGGAAAAATGTCTGCCCAGGAACAAAACCCTGAAGCCCCTTGGTCAGACCACACCTGGAATCACACTGTGTCCAATTCTGGGCACCGCAATGGAAGGGAGATGTTGACTTTAAGCTGTAATGTGTCCAGGGGAGGGAGACTCAAATGATCAAGGGTCTGGAGAACAAGCCCTATGAGGAGCGGCTTAAGGAGTTGGGCATGTTGAGCCTAAAGAAGAGAAGGCTGAGAGGAGACATGAGGAGTGCCATGTATAAATACGTCATAAGCTTCCTTTCCTCTGCCCTGGAGACTAGGACGCAATGGAGCCATGGCTTCAAACTACAAGAAAGTAGATTCCATCTGAACATGAGGAAGAACTTCCTGAATATGAGAGCCGTTCAGCAGTGGGACTCTCTGCCCCGGAGCGTGGTGGAGGCTCCTTCTTTGAAAGCTTTGAAACAGAGGCTTGATGGCCATCTGTCAGGGGTGCTTTGAATGTGATGTTTCTGCTTCTTGGCAGAATGGGGTTGGACTGGATGATGGCCCACCAGGTCTATTCCAACTCTAGGATTCTATGATTCTATGATCTTCCTGACTGTGAGAGCCGTTCAGCAGTGGAACTCTCTGCCCCAGAGTGTGGTAGAGGCTCCTTCTTTGGAAGCTTTTGAACAGAGGCTGGATGGCCATCTGTCAGGGGTGCTTTGAATGCGATGTTCCTGCTTCTTGGCAAAATGGGGTTGGACTGGATGATGGCCCATCGGGTCTCTTCCAACTCTAAGATTCTATGATCTTCCTGACTGTGAGAGCCGTTCAGCAGTGGAACTCTCTGTCCCGGAGTGTGGTAGAGGCTCCTTCTTTGGAAGCTTTTGAACAGAGGCTGGATGGCCATCTGTCAGGGGTGCTTTGAATGCGATGTTCCTGCTTCTTGGCAAAATGGGGTTGGACTGGATGATGGCCCATCGGGTCTCTTCCAACTCTAGGATTCTATGATCTTCCTGACTGTGAGAGCCGTTCAGCAGTGGAACTCTCTGTCCCGGAGTGTGGTAGAGGCTCCTTCTTTGGAAGCTTTGAAACTGAGGCTGGATGGCCATCTGTCGGGGGTGCTTTGAATGTGTTTGTCCTGGTTCTTGGCAGAATGGGGTTGGACTGGATGATGGTCCACCAGGTCTCTTCCAACTCTAGGATTCTAATTCGGAGCACCCAACCACCTCTGAGGTGTTATTGTGGGAGATGAAGCCCAAAACACCTGGAGTGAGGAGACGGGAAAGGCCCAAGTTGGCCCAGGCCTGAGCTGGATGGACGAGGAGGAGGAAAAGAGTAGAATCAGCTGGGCAGAGGAAGGAAGAAACGCCTTCCTCTTGTCCGAAGGAAGGAGTTTCTTGGTCAGAGGAGGAGGAGAAGCGTGGACTGAGGGGATGCCCCCCACCCCCATGGCCCCCCTTTTGGACCGTGATGCCACCCACAACCCAGGTATTCTCTCTCATGAATGCTTGGCGGGGTGGGCGCTTCTCCCTCAGGGGTGGCAGATGACCGCCGTCTGTGGGGCTTGGCCACCTGGGACCCCCTGCGGACTTCCTGTCTCCTGTGGGATTTGAGGCAGGAAAGCCTTGGGAGACCCAGATCCCCTCCTAATCCCCCCCACTCCTCCTCCTCCTCCTCAGGCACCTTCCTTGGAGCCTTGCCCCTCTTTCGCATGATCTGTTTTCGTCCTGTCCCCCCCCCCCCCCCCACATTACTTCTGGTGCTGAAGCCCCCTCCCACATGATTTGTATTCTGTCCCTTTCCATCACTGTTCTCCCTCCCTCCCTCCCTCCCTCCCTCTCTCCTTCCTTCCTTCCTTCCTTCCTTCCTTCCTTCCTTCCTTCCTTCCTTCCTTTCCTTCCTTTCCTTCCTTATCTTCTTCCTTTCCTTCCTTCCTTTCCTCCCTTTTTCCATTCATTCCTTCTTTCTTACTTTCATTCCTTTCTCCCTCTTTTCTTCCTTTCATTCCTCCCTCCCTTCCTTCTTTCATTCCCTTCTCCTTCCTTCCTTCCTTCCTTCCTTCTTTTTCATTCCTTCTGTCCTCCCTTCTTCCCTTCATTCCTTCCTCCCTTTTCTTTCCTCCTTCTTCCTTTCATTTCTTCCTCCCTCCCTCCTTTCTTCCTTTCATTCCTTCCTTCCATTTTCCTTTGGAAAATTCCTTCCTTCTGTCCTCCCTTCTTCCGTTCATTCTTTCTTCGTTCTTTCCTCCCTTCTTTTATTCTTTCCTTCCTCCTTTTTCTTTCCTCCTTTCTTCTTTTCATTCCTACTTTCCTTTTTCCTTCTGTTTTCCTTCCTTCCTTGTCCTCCCTTCTTCCATTCAATCTTCCTTCTTATTTTAATTCCTTTTTCCCTCCTTTCTTCCTTTCATTCCTCCCTCCTTTCTTTCATTTCTTTCTACTTCCTTTCTTCCCTCCCTTCCTTCCTTCCTTCCTTCCTTCCTTCCTTCCTTCCTTCCTTCTTTTATCATTCCTTCCTTCTGTCCTCCCTTCTTCCATTCATTCCTCCTCCCTTTTCTTTCCTCCTCCTTCCTTTCATCCCTTTCTTCTTTCTTCCTTTCATTCCTTCCTTCCTTTTTCCTTTTTTTTTGCATTCCTTCCTTCCGTCCTCCCTTCTTCTGTTCATTCATCCTTCGTTCTTTCCTCCCTTCTTTCATTCTCTCCTCCCTTTTCTTTCCTCCCTTCTTCCTTTCATCCTTTTTCCCCTCCTTTCTTCCCTTCATTCCTTCTTTATCCATCCCTTCCTTCTGTCCTCCCTTCTTCCGTTCATTCTTCATTCCATTCATTCTTCCTTCTATTCATTCCTTCCTCCCTCCCTCCATCCCTTCCTTCCAAAGACCAGAGTCCTTTGGGAGGGGGGCAAGAGCCGGCCTTCCTCTGAGGCTGAGAGAGTGTGACCCTGGTGGGGATTCACACCCGGCTCCCGCACGCAGTCCTCGGAAGGCCTTCCTTCCTCCTTCTCTTCTTCCTGAAATGGCCACTGGCCGGTCCCTCCTCCCTGGACGGCCGGACATCTGCAGGCGCAGCGCTTTCTAAATCCTCCTCAAATAAGCATATAAATAAGTGGGTTTATTTTGAGCGGCTGAGGCGGCCGGGCATCTCTGGCCCTAATTCGGGAAGGAGAAGGGGCCCGCCCGCCCTGGCCTCAGCAAATGGGGGACGGCCACCCAAATTAAACCTCCCGAAATACCCCTCCAGAATGCAGGGCTTGCAAGAGAGAGGGAGGGAGGGGCCGGGGATACTGGGTGTTGTAGTCGGAAGGGGTCTCTGTGTGCTGCAAGAGAGGGAGCAGGCGAAAGGGAAGAGGGGTCATTGGGAGGGTCAGAGAAGAGCAGGGTCCGAGGGGGGGCGCTTGTGGGGATATTGGGGCCACTTTGGGGGAGCGGACCCCCCGCTTTCCAGAGCTGCCCCCTTTGCTCTCCCTCAGGACATGTTCTGCAGATGCCGGACCCCCGAGCGGAAGCGGGACGGAGCTCCGGACGCCTGGAGACAAGGTTTGGTGGGAGCCGGACCCCCCCTCCTCATTGGCCCCTTGCACCACATGCGGACCCCTTCATCTCCCATGAAGGAAGCAGGGCAGGCCTGCCAAGGAAGGAAGGAAGGAAGGAAGATGCAGGGCCCTTGCAGGACCTGCTCTTGGAACTGGGTACTTGGGTCACCATTGGGGTCACAGCATTCGATTCCTTCCATTCTAAGGCGCATGTCTTTCCTATAGAAACCCCCCTACCAATGGGGTGCGTCTTACAATTGATGGCGTCTTACAATGGAAGAAATACCACCCTGGCTTTCAACTAACGTTCAAACGGGGTTTCCTTCAAGAGACGGTGCATGTCTATCTTGTTTTTGGTTATGTTCCCATTTGGATATTGAGTATGCGTTCCTTGATGCCAATAATTGAGGAAAGGGCCGGATACAGCTGATGGTGAGGATGAGGGTGATGAGGCCAGTGGCCTTCCTCCTCCACGTCTTGGGCGCTTGCATCAGGCGTGCCTGGGATGTAAAAATAGCTTTCTCCCCCATGACTGCGCATGAAGCTCCTTGGGGGCCATGTCGGCCACAGTGTCAGTCGCAAACAAACACCGGCATAATTGCCCCCAAAGGGCATCGCTTGGGGGCCCAGAGGTGGGCGATGGGGAGGGGGGGGGGCTGTGAGAAAGAGAGAAGGGGTCCCCAAAGGGCATGTTGGCTTCCGAGGCTTCAACAGCAGAGAGGCCGAACCCAGGAACCACCCTCGGTCTTGGGTTCAAAGGACAGGGAAGGAGGTCCCACCTGGACATTGGGAGGAAGACCTTCCTGACCCAAAGAAGAGGAGCTGCTGGGTCTCCTTCTGGAGAGTTGTTGTTCTTGTTGTTGTTGTTATTCAGAGTCCATTGGAGGCTCCTTCTCTGGAGGTCTGTAAACAAGAGGCTGGGTAGACATCTGTTGGGGGTGCTTTGGTTGGATTGGATGGCCTCTGAGGGCCCCTTCCAACTCTGGCGAGCTTTGATCCTACTTCTCCATAAACTCACTAATCAGTGTGAGGCTGGATAGCCATCTGTTCAGAGTGCTTTCGTTGGACTGGATGCCCTCTGAGGCTCCTCCATGATTCTATATCCCTACTTCTATGATTCTATATCCTTACTTCTCCATAAACTCACTAATCAATATGAGGCTGGATAGCCATCTGTTCAGAGTGCTTTCGTTGGACTGGATGCCCTCTGAGTGTACTCCATGATTCTATAGCCCTACTTCTCCATGAACATGCTGATCAGTGTCTATGAGGCTAGATGGTCATCTATTGGGTGGGCCTTTGGTTGGATCAGATGGTCTCTGAGGGCCCCTTGCAACTCTGGCAGGCGTTTATCCTACTTCTCCATAAACCCACTCATCAGTGTCCTACCTCTCTATGAACCCATTAATCAATGTCTATGAGGCTGTCACAGATGTTTCGGTTGGAATGGATGTCCTCTGAGGGTCCTCCATGATTCTATAGCCCTAATTCTCCATCAGTGTCTATAAGGCTGGATGGCCATCTGTTGGGGGTGCTTGGGTTGGACTGGATGGCCTCTGAGGGTCCAGCCCAGGCTTTAATTCTGTAGCCCTACCTCTCCACGAACCCATTAATCAATGTCTATCAGGATGGATGGTCATCTGTCACAGATGTTTCGGTTGAACTGGATGCCCTCTTGAGGGTCCTCCATGCTCCTATAGCCCTACTTCTCCATCAATGTCTATAAGGCTGGATGGCCGTCTGTCGGGGGTGCTTTGGTTGGACTGGGTGGCCTCTGAAGGTCCAGCTCAGGCTTTAATTCTGTAGATCTACCTCTCCATGAACCCATTAATCAAAGTCTGTGAGGCTGTTTGGCCATCTGTCACAGGTGTTTTGGTTGAACTGAATGGCATCTGAGGGTCCTCCATGCTCCTATAGCCCTACTTCTCCATGAACCCACTAATCAATCTATGAGGCAGGATGACCATCTGTCGGGGGTGTTTTGGCTGGACTGGATGAGCTCTGAGGGTCCCTTCCTACTCTAGCGGGCTTTGATCCTACTTCTCCATAAACCCACTAATCAGTGTCTATGAGGCTGGGTGGCCATCTGTCATAGATGTTTCAGTTGGACTGGATGCCCTCTGAGGGTCCTGCATGATTCTATAGCCTTACTTCTCCATCAATGTCTATGAGGCTGGGTGGCCATCTGTCGGGGATGCTTTGATTGGACTGGATGGCCTCTGAAGGTCCAGCCCAGGCTTTAATTCTATTACCCTATCTCTCCATGAACCCATTAATCAATGTCTGTGAGGCTGGATGGCCATCTGTTTGGGGTGCTTTTGTTGGACTGGATGCCCTCTAAGGATCTTCCATGATTCTATACCCCTACTTCTCCATGAACTTGCTAATCAATATCTGCGAGGCTGGATGGCCAACTGTTGGGGGTGCATTGGTTGGACTGGATGGCCTCTGAGGATCCTCCAGTCCAGGCTTTGACTCCATCAATGCCTATGAGGTTGAATGGCCATCTGTCGGTATTTTGGCTGGACTGGATGGGCTCTGAGGGTCCCTTCCTAGACCAGCGGGCTTTGATTCCATAGCCCTACTTCTCTATGAACCCACTAATCAATGTCTATGAGGTGGGATGACCATCTGTCGGGGGTATTTTGGTTGGACTGGATGGCCTCTGAGGATCCTCCAGTCCAGGCTTTGATTCCATGAACTTGCTCATCAATGTCTATGAGGCTGGATGGCCATCTGTGGGTGGTGTTTTGGCTGGACTGGATGGGTTCTGAGTGTCCCTACTCTAGTGGGCTTTGGCCCATAGCCCTCCTTCTCCACCAACCTGCTAACCAATGTCTATGGGGCTGGGGTGCTTTGGTTGTCCTCCCGACAGCAGAAAGGGGCTGGACTGGATGGCCTCTGAGGGTCCCTTCCTAGACCAGCGGGCTTTGATTCCATAACCCTACTTCTCCATGAACCCACTAATCAATGTCCATGAGGTGGGATGACCATCTGTCGGGGGTATTTTGGTTGGACTGGATGGCCTCTGAGGATCCTCCAGCCCAAGCTTTGACTCCATGGACCTGCTCATCAATTCCTATGAGGCTGGATGGCCATCTGTCGGGGCCTCTGAGGGTCCCTTCCTACTCTAGTGGGCTTTGGTCCACAGCCCTCCTTCTCCACCAACCTGGTAACCAATGTCTATGGGGCTGGGGTGCTTTGGTTGTGCTTTTCCCACCTGACAGCAGAAAGGGGCTGGGCTGGATGGCCTCTTTGGGTTCCCAGGATTCTTCTGCGAAGGGGAAGGAGTGCTTCACGGCTTCCAAGGAGCTGGTTTCATCTGCTTTGGGAAGCGCCGCGCAGTCCCTGTGCGTGTCCCTGCTTGCCAACCGCGGATCCCGCAGGCCTTTTGGCTCTTGGGTAACTCCCAAATGCAGCCGGGGTGCAAAGCACGGTCTTTCCTGAGAGGAGATATGATAGCCATGTATAAATATGTGAGAGGAAGCCACAGGGAGGAGGGAGCAAGCTTGTTTTCTGCTTCCTTGGAGACTAGGACGCAATGGAACAATGGCTTCAAACTACAAGAGAGGAGATTCCATCTGAACATTAGGAAGAACTTCCTGACTGTGCGAGCCGTTCAGCAGTGGAACTCTCTGCCCCGGAGTGTGGTGGAGGCTCCTTCTTTGGAAGCTTTTAAGCAGAGGCTGGATGGACATCTGTCAGGGGTGCTTTGAATGCAATATTCCTGCTTCTTGGCAGGGGGTTGGACTGGATGGCCCATGAGGTCTCTTCCAACTCTTTGATTCTATGATTCTATGATTCTATGATTCATAGCCAGCAGGAGACACTTTTCTCCCACCATGGCCATTCCCTATCCTGACAGACCTCTGGCCTCCCAAAGGCATAGCCACCCCCTTCAACCAGCACAAACTGGGTTTGCTGTGCCTGGAATTCTGAAATTGTCCTTCTGGGAGGCTGAGAGAGTGGCATCCTTCCTTCCCAGCTTATCTATCCGAATGCATCTCTCCCTATGAACCCACCAGGGACTTGAGATCGTCGTCGTCGGAGGCCCTGCTCTTGATCCCGCCTGCTTCGCAAGCACATCTTTATTATCAACCTCTTTATTAATGACTTAGATGAAGGGCTAGAAGGCATGATCATCAAGTTTGCAGATGACACCAAATTGGGAGGGAGAGCCAAGACTCCAGAGGACAGGAGCAGAATTCAAAACGATCTTGACAGATTAGAGAGATGATGGGCCAAAACTAACAAAATGAAGTTCAACAGTGACAAATGCAAGATACTCCACTTTGGCAAAAAAAATGAAATGCAAAGATACAGAATGGGGGACGCCTGGCTCAAGAGCAGTACGTGTGAAAAAGATCTTGGAGTCCTCGTGGACAACAAGTTAAACATGAGTCAGGAATGTGATGTGGCGGCAAAAAAAGCCAATGGGATTTTGGCCTGCATCAATAGGAGCCTAGTGTGTAGATCTAAGGAAGTAATGCTACCCCTCTATTCCGCTTTGGTTAGACCACATCTGGAATACTGTGTCCAATTCTGGGCACCACAATTCAAGAGAGATATTGACTCTAAGCTGGAATGTGTCCAGAGGAGGGCGACTCAAAGGATCAAGGGTCTGGAGAACAAGCCCTATGAGGAGCGGCTTAGGGAACTGGGCATGTTTAGCCTGAAGAAGAGAAGGCTGAGAGGAGATATGATAGCCATGTATAAATATGTGAGAGGAAGCCACAGGGAGGAGGGAGCAAGCTTGTTTTCTGCTTCCTTGGAGACTAGGACGCAATGGAACAATGGCTTCAAACTACAAGAGAGGAGATTCCACCTGAACATGAGGAAGAACTTCCTGACTGTGAGAGCCGTTCAGCAGTGGAACTCTCTGCCCCGGAGTGTGGTGGAGGCTCCTTCTTTGGAAGCTTTTAAGCAGAGGCTGGATGGCCATCTGTCAGGGGTGATTTGAATGCAATAGTCCTGCTTCTTGGCAGAATGGGGTTGGACTGGATGGCCCATGAGGTCTCTTCCAACTCTTTGATTCTATGATTCTATGATTTGGCGAGGACGAGAGACAGGGCCTTCTCTGTGGTGGCCCCCCAGCTGTGGAACTCCCTGCCTAAGGATATTAGATCGGCTCCCTCCCTTCTGACCTTTCGGAAAAAAAACTAAAAACTTGGCTCTTTGAGCAAGCTTTCGGCACTGTGTCATAATCAGACAAACTTGAATCGGAGAATGAACTGGGAACAGATGAGGATCAAATATGATGACATAGTTTTAAAATGTTTATTGTTCTCTGTTTTTATGTTTTTAGATATATTGTGATGTTTTTCTTTGTTTTATTGATACATGTATTTTTATATGGCATCGAATTGTGCCGACTTGTTCGCCGCCCTGAGTCGCCTTCGGGGCAGAAATGGAGTAAACAAATAAATAAATTCCTGGGGGTCGCGTGAAGACGCGCTTTGCGTAATGCATGAAAAGGATTTGAAATATAAAACACACATACACACACACACGTATGTGGCTGGGGTGACACTTTGGAAATGCCCCTGTTCCAAGTTACACCCAAATTCAACTACAGAACCCATCTTGTTTGTACCTGGGGGCGGCCGGCCTGCAGAATAATCTGCCCCATCCAAAACTGCTGCATTTCAGTGAGTGTGGAAGCATTGCAAGCACAATTGCGACCTGCATGAGAACCCTGCGAAAGGTCAGGGACACCGGTAGCAGCAGCAGTTGGGCAGGTTGGGAACCTGCTTGAGGGCGGCAGCCTTAATCCCCCTCCAAACCCCTTGTTTACACAGACGGAGGAGGAGGGGGGGGCATATAATCCTAGGGTTGGAAGGGATCCCCAAAGGCCATCCAGTCCAACCCCTTCTGCCATTGTGCAGGAAATGAACCCTCCAACGCCTCCCGACAGATGGCCATCCAGCCTCAAAGATTTTATATGATTTATGGAGAAATAGGGCCATAGAATCATAGAATCCCAGAGTCGGGTGGGACCCCCAAAAGACATCTAGTCCATCTGGGCAGGCAGGAAAACGCCATCCAAGACCTCCCAACAGATAGCCATCCAGCCTCGTAGATTTTCATGGAGGTTCATGGAGAATCATAGAATCAAAGAGTTGGAAGAGACCTCCTGACTGTGAGAGTCGTTCAGCAGTGGAACTCTCTGCCCCGGAGTGTGGTGGAGGCTCCTTCTTTGGAGGCTTTTAAACAGAGGCTGGATGGCCATCTGTCAGGGGTGATTTGAATGCAATATTCCTGCTTCTTGGCAGAATGGGGTTGGACTGGATGACCCATGAAGTCTCTTCCAAGTCTTTGATTCTATGATTCTATGAGAATAGTAGGTCAAGGTTTGATATTAAGTCCAGTCATGCCCAATTCTGGGATTATGGTGCTCATCTCTAAGCCGAAGAGCCGGTGTTGTCCATAGACACCTCCAAGGCCGTGTGGCCACTGGCAAGACTGCATGGAGCGCCCTTACCTTCCTGCCGGAGCAGTACCTATTTATCTACTCACATCTGCATGTTTTTAAACTGCTAGGTTGGCAGGAGCTGGGGCTAACAGCGGAAGCTCACCCCACTCCATGGATTTGAACTGCTGACCTTTCTGTTACCAAGTTCAGCAGCTCAGCAGTTTAACCCGCTGCACCACTGGGGACTCCATCATGGAGAAATAGGACTACAGAATTCTCGAGACCCAAAGGCCAGCCAGTCCCACCCCCTTCTGCCTTGCAGGAATGGACCCATCAAAACATTCCTAACAGGTGGCCATATGTTTAAAAGCCTCCAAGGAAGGAGCCTGCTTTGAACAATTTTGGAGGAAAAGGCAAGAATGATGAAGATGAGGACGGGTCATGTGAAAGCTAGGCCTCATTCCAAGGATCTAGGATTCTTTGGAGGGAGTGGGGTTTCCAAATGCGCCCCCCCCCCATGGGGCTGCTTGTGGCATTCTTTTTTTGAGGGGGGGAGTCCTTAAGTAGCTGCAGAGGAGAGAAGGAGCGGTGGCATTGCAAAAGGGGGCCTGAAGTGTCTTGCGGCTTTTGTTTTGCGTGGAAACTGTGCCAAGAGCTTCCTATCTGGGTTCAGAGCCTTTCTTCCAGGTGGCGCATGGGATGGCACACTTGGAAAGCAATCCTAGACTTACAAAAAAAATCCTCTGTGCCGCTGCCAGTGCTTTGTGTGCAAAAAAGAGTAGGGCTCCCCCACCCCTAAAAAAGGGAGGAGGGGGCTGCAGGGGACTTTCTACCCTTTGCCTCTCCTTTTTCCCTCTCTCCCCCCCCCCCCTTCATCCCTCCCTCCCTCCCTCCTGCTTGCATTCCTGGGACCTGCCCCTGCCTGCTCCCTCCTGCCTGGCCTCACAGGAGCTGCCCCCCTTCTCTACCTCAATGGCCCCTCCCAAGCCCTGAGGTTTGGGGGTTTTTTGGAGGGGGGGGGAGATTCCCACTTAAAGGAGGAGAGCCCCACCCAAGGCCAGGCAGGTCTGCTACCTTCCCGGGATCCTGGAGTTGGAAGGGAACCCCAAAGGCCACCCAACCCAGCCATATTTAGTTTATGATGTTATATAAATACAATATTTATAATAATGAATTATGATGTCGTATTTATTATTATTCTACTGACACAAAAGCACCGTATGTCACAGCAAAGGAGATCTCTCTGCTGGATTTCGTATCACAAAATCACAAGTGGAACTCTTCCCAAGCGTCTAGGACTATGTAATGTATTTTCGAATGATGCACGCAGATTTATTTATTTATTATTTATTTATTATTTATTTATTTTGAGCTTTAATAACCTGGTCTTCTCGACCCCCGAAAAGGGACACAGGGTTAAAATACAATAAGATAATCCACAGTAAACATCATAATACAATAGTACAAAAATACATTAAAATACAAATACAGATCCAAGTCAGGTGGCCTTTTGCAGTTCGTAATTTTGTCGATGTGTATTCTTTCCAAATGCCAGCTGAAAATCTTTTGCCACGGCACCCAGTCTGCCCATGACCACTGGGACCACCTGGACTGGTTGATGCCGCCAGAACCTTTGCAGTTCTATTTTGAGGTCTGGATAGCGGCTGAGTTTCTCCTGTTGTTTTTCCTCAATGCGACTCTCACCTGGAATGGCGACATCAATCATCCAGACTTTTTTCTTCTCCACAATTGTGATGTCTGGTTTATTGTGTTCCAAAACTTTGTCAGTCTGGATTCGAAAGTCCAATTGTTATTACTATTATTTGAAACACATCAAGATGAGTCCACAGCAGACAAGATGACTCTGCTGGCTCTTGTATTGGATCACCGCTTTGAGTCGCCTGAGGGCTGAGAAAAGCGGTATATAAATAAAGTAAATAAATAAATAAATAAATAAATAAATAAATAAATCACACGTTGGACCCTTCCCAAGTGTCTAGGACTGTGTGATGTATCTGTGAATCATGCGTACAGATCCCAGCAAGGTAGCCTTCTGCAGCTGGCAGGTTGGGATTTTGTCAGTGCCGATTGTGTTGAAGTGCAGGCCAAGGTATTGAGGCACTGCACCCATTGTGCCAGTCACCACTGGGACCCCCTTAACTGGCTTGTGCCAGTGTCTTTGCAATTCCATCTTTAAATCCTCACATCATGTCAGCTTTTCCAGTTCCTTCTCTTCAATCCTGTTGTCATCTGGGATTGCAACATCGATGATCCATACTTGGTTTTTTAACCCGATCATGAGGTCAAGAGTATTGTGCTCCAAAACTCTGTCTGAATCCAGAATTCCCAGAGGAGTGTGATGTGTTCATTCTCTGTAACTTTTTCTGGCTTGTGATCCCACCAGTTCTTTGTGGCAGGCAGATGGTGTTTGTGGCACAAGTTCCAATGAATCACCTGAGCAAGGGTGTTGTGCCTCTGTTTGTAGTCTGTCCACGATCTTCTTGCAGCAGCTCAGGATGGAATCTATTGTTTCGCCTGCTTCCTTGCAGAGTCTACACTTGGGATCTGTGGTGGACTTTTCAATTCTGGCTTGGATGGCCATGACCCTAACGGCTTGTTCTTGGGCTGCCAGAATCAGGCCCTCCTTGGTCTCCTTTTTCCGAGTTGTATTTGTGAGCCACAGACATGGTTTTTCTTTGTCCATTTGGCTCACAATGTTTCCCAGAAACAGTCCATGGAGAGAGCCTTCTTCTTTGGCCAGTTTTCTCTTCCGCTCTGCATTGTGTCCTTACAGCATTCCCTCTTTGTCTTTTGCCCATATATTTTTTTTGTCATGTCAGGAGCAACTTGAGAAACTGCAAGTTGCTTCTGCTGTGAGAGAATTGGCTGTCTACAAGAACGTTGCCCAGGGGACATTGCCCAGATGTTTCCCTTGCAGAAGACCTCTTCTCTCTCCCTCTTGATTTTCTGGGCAGGTCAAGTCTCTCGACGTCACTACGCAGATGTAATAATAATAATAATAATAATAATAATAATAATAATAATTTGAAACATAACAAAATGTGCATTTTGTGGCCAAGGTCAGGGAGGGGGGAGTGCTTTTTTCTGACCCCACCAACCCCTTGACCTGCCCTTTTACAGGGCCCAAGATGATGCAGGGTGGCCCGGTAAGGGTGGCCAGTGCACGGGAGGACAATAAGAGAGGACAGCGGGGGGGGGGGGGGATACTTGCATAAATTATGCGGAAGGCAATGGGATCTGCTGCTTTGTAGGGCGGTGCAGCCTCCTTCTTGGAAGGTTTTGAAGCAGAGCTTGGGCAGGCATCTCTTGGGAGGGATCGGATGGTGTCTCCCTGCCTGGCAGGAAAGAGTGGAACTGGGTGGCCCTTTAGGGGTCTCTTCCAAGTCTCAGAGCCATTATTATTACTAGTATTATTACTACTACTACTACTACTACTATTAAGCAGAGTGCGGATGGCCATCTCTTGAGAGGGGTCAGACAGTGTCAGACATTGGTTTCAGTGATGCTCCTCTTCAGGGATCACCAGGGGAACTCCCAGACCCCTCCCTTCTGGCTCCCACATCCAAATATTTATATATATACATACACACACACACACACACACACACACAGGGATGTGTGTGTGTGAGTATACACCCAAACCCATATATTGGAGCATTTCACAAACAGAACTTTTAAACAGTGTTATTAATGAGCACAACATTTCGGCTTCTGTTCACAGACACTGAAAACGATCACATCTCTATTTATTTAATTGTTAAATGGTATATATCCATATACACATACATACATACATACATACATAATGATATTTATGAATATGGATACACAGTGTGTTTGTGTATATATATATATTAATATAGAAATGCATACTACATATGTATGTATTGCATATCTATATCTAAGATATATCTATATCCATAGTATATTAAATGTATAAAAATATGGGTGTAGCCCGATGGGGAAAAAAATCGACTTTTCTCGCATACATCTCTATACACTTATGTAATTATTATATGGTGTATATTCATCATATACATTTGTAATGAATATATATATATATATATATATATATATATATTGTATATACTCGAGTATAAGCCTTGTTTTTCAGCCCCTTTTTTTAGGCTGAGAAAGCTCCCCTCGGCTTATACTCGAGCCAAGGTTATTTATTATTTTACTCTGTTATTAGTATTATTTTTATGTCATGTATTATTTTACTCTCTTTATTATTATTATATTTACAGTATTTTACCCTATTATTATTATATTTATTATTTTACACTATTTTTTATTATTATTACATTTGTATTTTACTTTATTATTTTTGCATTAATTATTTCACTCTATTATTACATTTATTATTCTACTCTATTATTACTGTTATTATTGCATTTCCATTATTTTACTTTATTATTATTATATTCATTATTTTACTCTCTTTATTATTGTTGGAAGGATACGTAAGTACATTTACATTGAAGATACGTAATGATTTAATCAGAGCTGGGCAGTCTTATCTCAAATTAGTTTTATATAAATATTAATAAACATTTCACCTCCTGGTGCCTCAACTAATGTAATTATTGGTATCTATATTTATTTTGGAATTTACCCGTAGCTGCTGCATTTCCCACCCTCGGCTCATATTCAAGTCAATACGTTTTCCCAGTTTTTTGTGGTAAAATTAGGTGCCTTGGCTTAGATCCAGGTCGGCTTATACTCGAGTATATACGGTGTGTGTGTGTGGGTGTGTGGGTGTGTATATACATACACAAAGTGTGTGTGTGTATACTAGCCATCCCCTGTGGCCCAGTCTGTGTATATGTGTTTTCTGTGTGTATATATGTGGTTTTGCACATGCATTGCAATTCTTTTTAATTTTTGTCTTTTTAAGTCTCTTCTGCTGTGTTTTTCAGTGTTTTTATGAGTGATGGTCACTCGTTGGCCTGATCCGTGCCTTGTGTCCAAATTTGGTGTCAATTCGTCCAGTGGCTTTTGGGTTATTGTAGTTTTTTCTGGGCTCTATGGCCATGTTCTAGAGGCATTTTCTCCTGACGTTTCGCCTGCATCTATGGCAAGCACGGTTCCGCCCAAAGTACCTTGCGGACCGCATCTCGGCCTATGAGCCCACGAGGACCTTGAGATCATCTGGGGAGGCCCTTCTCTCGATCCCGCCTGCCTCACAGGCACGTCTGGCGGGGACGAGAGAGAGGGCCTTCTCGGTGGTGGCCCCCCGGCTGTGGAACTCCCTCCCTGCTGACATTAGACAGGCGCCCTCCCTCATGGCCTTTCGCAAGGGCCTGAGACATGGCTTTTTGAGATGGCATTCAACTGAGTGCTATGTTACTGGAAATGACAAACCGGAATGGATTACGACTACGAGATTGGTTATGATTCCACGATAAGACGGAGCGGATTATTTTAGTGTAATTAGATGTTGTGTATTAGTGATATGTTAGTTTTGTTGTCTTGGTTTCATTGTAAATTGTCTTTTATGTGCTGTACACCGCCACGAGTCGCCCTAGGGCTGAGAGCGGCGGTTAATAAATGCAATAAATAAATAAATAAGCATCCTCAGAGGTTGGGAGGTCTGTTGGAACTAAGAAAATGAAGGTTTATATATCTGTGGAATGATGACCAGGGTGGGGCAAAGAACTCTTGTCTGCTGGAGCCAGGTGGGAATGTTTCAACTGACCACCTTGATTTGCATTTGATGGCCTGGCAGTCTGGAGCAATCTTTTGTTGAGAGGTGATTAGATGTCCTTGTTTGTTTCCTCTCTGTTGTTGTGCTGTTGCAATTTTAGAGTTTTTTAATACTGGTAGCCAGATTTTGTTCATTTTCATGGTTTCCTTAAAAAACTGACCACCTTGATTAGCATACAATGGCTTGACTGTGCCTGGAGCAATCTTTTGTTGAGAGGTGATTAGATGTCCTTGTTTGTTTCCTCTCTGTTGTTGTGCTGTTGCAATTTTAGAGTTTTTTAATACTGGTAGCCAGATTTTGTTCATTTTCATGGTTTCCTTAAAAAACTGACCACCTTGATTAGCATACATGGCTTGACTGTGCATGGAGCAATCTTTTGTTGAGAGGTGATTAGATGTCCTTGTTTGTTTCCTCTCTGTTGTTGTGCTGTTGCAATTTTAGAGTTTTTTAATACTGGTAGCCAGATTTTGTTCATTTTCATGGTTTCCTTAAAAAACTGACCACCTTGATTAGCATACAATGGCTTGACTGTGCCTGGAGCAATCTTTTGTTGAGAGGTGATTAGATGTCCTTGTTTGTTTCCTCTCTGTTGTTGTGCTGTTGCAATTTTAGAGTTTTTTTAATACTGGTAGCCAGATTTTGTTCATTTTCATGGTTTCCTTAAAAACTGACCACCTTGATTAGCATACAATGGCTTGACTGTGCCTGGAGCAATCTTTTGTTGAGAGGTGATTAGATGTCCTTGTTTTGTTTCCTCTCTGTGTTGTGCTGTTGCAATTTTAGAGTTTTTTAATACTGGTAGCCAGATTTTGTTCATTTTCATGGTTTCCTTAAAAAACTGACCACCTTGATTAGCATACAATGGCTTGACTGTGCTGGAGCAATCTTTTGTTGAGAGGTGATTAGATGTCCTTGTTTGTTTCCTCTCTGTTGTTGTGCTGTTGCAATTTTAGAGTTTTTTAATACTGGTAGCCAGATTTTGTTCATTTTCATGGTTTCCTTAAAAAACTGACCACCTTGATTAGCATACAATGGCTTGACTGTGCCTGGAGCAATCTTTTGTTGAGAGGTGATTAGATGTCCTTGTTTGTTTCCTCTCTGTTGTTGTGCTGTTGCAATTTTAGAGTTTTTTAATACTGGTAGCCAGATTTTGTTCATTTTCATGGTTTCCTTAAAAAACTGACCACCTTGATTAGCATACAATGGCTTGACTGTGCCTGGAGCAATCTTTTGTTGAGAGGTGATTAGATGTCCTTGTTTGTTTCCTCTCTGTTGTTTTGCTGTTGCAATTTTAGAGTTTTTAGATACTGGGATCCAGATTGTGTTCATTTTCATGGTTTCCTCCTTTTGTTGACATTGTCCACACGCTTCTTGTGGATTTCCGTGGCTTCTCTGTGATGGTCACTCGTTGGCCTGATCGGTGTCTTGTGTCCAAATTTGGTGTCAGTTCCTCCAGTAGTTTTTGAGTCCTGTTAATCCCACAAAAGAACATGACATTTTCATTTAGACTAGCCGTCCCCTGCCACGTGTTGCTGTGGCCCAGTCTGTGTATATGTGTTTTGCGTGTGTATATGTGTGTATATATATTTGTGTATATATGTCAGGCCTGGGCCAGCTTGGGCCCTCCAGGTGTTTTGGACTTCAACTCCTAGAAGGAATGGTGAGAGTCCAAAACACCTGGAAGACCCAAGTTGGCCCAGGCCTGACATATATGTGTGTGTGTGTGTGTGTGTGAGGAAGGTATACAAGGTGCCTAGATGAGTGATGGATGGAAAAACCTCCCTTCCGGCCTGGCGTGTGTTTTTCCTGCCCTTGTTTGTTTCTCCATTCCGTCTCCTGGCTTTGGAGGCACAAGGAGTTAGCTCAACTTCTTGCGCATGCGCGGTCCCCCTCTCTGTCTCTGGCTGGGTGTTTCTCCCTCGGAGGCCTTCCCCTCCTCTCTTAGGCGAGAGGGGGCGTGGCCGAGCGGGGCGGGGGCGGGCCCGCGGTGTCCATGGCGACGCGGCGGTGACGTAGGGGGCCGGGGAGGGGGGCGGTGGGGCGTCCCGGCTGCATATGAGGCGCCCGAGCAAGAGGGAGGGAGGGGGGAAGAGGAGGAGGAGAGGGGGGAGCCTCAGAGGGAGAGAGAACCAGCAAGAGACAGAGAGAGAGAGCCTTCGAAGGAAGGAAGGAGGAAGGGAGGAAGGGGGCGCCCAGCCATGAAGACCCCCGCAGACTCAGGTTGGTAGGGGGGGGGTCACAAATTGGGGGGGTCCTTGGAGGGGGGGGTCACGTGCCTTGCAAGGAAGTTGGACTCTCTTTTTTTGGGGGGGGGACACAAATGGGGGGGGTCCTTGGAGGAGGGGGTCACCGTGCCTTGCAAGGAAGTTGGACTCTCTTTTTTTGGGAGGGGGGGGGTTGCTTTTTGCAGCTGCATCGGAATGAAAGGCTGTCCCATAAGTTACATTTTAGAGTGGGGGGGGGGGGGGGCTTGGAATGTCTATATATATTATTTAATGTTAGACATATCTAATGTTTATTGATTCTTTTTAAAAGTGTGTGTGTGGGGGGGGGTCACCTTGTCCCGCGTGGGAGGCAAAGCAGGAAGAGTGGTGACCCCCCCTCTCTTTAAGAACGAGACCGACCCATTGCCCCCCCCCCCATTATATTTACAAGTTTGCATTCTTTTTTTGGGGGGGGGAGGGGGGAACCTGTTGTTCCTGTTTCTACAAAGAGAAAAAATAAGGGGGGGGAGAGGTGACTTTTATTATGGGGGGGGGTCAAGGAAGAACATCCCCCCCTTGTTTCAGTACTCATGTGAGTTTTTGTATAGATAGATATAAACACAAAAATATATTTTGGGGGGTGACTTTTATTATTGGAGGGGGGGGGTCAAGGAAGAACACCCCA